>NC_056735.1:1872763440-1872770940 GCF_019279795.1 Protopterus annectens | reverse complement strand
CTGTTTATTTGCGCATTTATCTGAAATTTGTTAAGATTGGCAGTTTGTACATCTTTTTTGGAATAGGAAGTGAGCCTTAATGGTGTAGGTGGAACTCAGTTCTCGGGTTTGCCTATGCAAGGAATTCCCCAAAGAAAATGAAATAAATTGTTTTCCTTCTATATTGGCTAATACCTTTTTAAGCATTTTAATGCTTGCATTAATTAAGTAATTTTGGTTAAAATAAGGTTGCCATGTATGCGTTTCATACATTTTGTTTTGTTTTGTTTTGGCAGGTTACCATTACCAGACTGTAAGTTTATTGGATACTGGACTATTGGAGAGAGAGAAAATATGAAACAAAAGATATTGTGTCCCACAGAAAATCGGCAGATAAAAATAAAGGTTTGACCTCTGTACTATTTTTGTTATTTAGATATGATAAATACGTATGGCCAGATGAAATATTTTTTTAAACAAGAAACATCTTTTTTAAATTATCACTTATGACATAGGCAATCATACATTAAAGTAAATGAAAACAAAACATACTGACATATTTTCAGTTGCAAACAGTGTACATCACTTATAATCTATCCATTCATTGTCAGTCAAACATTGCATATCTCATTCAAATCTTGCCTTCTTTTAAACTTCATTCCTCCTCCAAAATGTTATTCTGCTTGAACTGTTCCCACAATTCCCATTTTTTTCTATGTAGTTTGCTCCTACCCTTTTCTAAAGATCACATTCCCATTTATTTTATTAATATATTTACTATTTCTAGTACAGTTGGTTTAGACTTTGATTTCCATTTTCTAGCAATTGTTTTTTTTTTTTGGCAGCTACCATAATTACACTCAACGAGGCCTTACTATGTCTATGCAATCAAATTCTGTGTCATAGCTCAGTGAAATAATTTCCTTCATTATACCAATTTGCTCACCCAGTATTTCTACTAGAGTAGTCTGTAGGGAATGTGTAAGTCTGCCAAGTAATTACACTCCCAGAAAATATGTTCCCAGTTACATCTTTCTTATCATGACACCTCCAACATTTGCTATCTACCTGAGGAAGAATTATTTGAAGTCTACTTGAAATATAAAAAACAATAGGTAAACACTTCCAAGCAAAGATACTAAATATTCTAGACTTGGTTGCATACATATATTCCCCCATTGTTTCTTTGTGAATTGCTTATCCCATCTCTCTTTCCAATCCTTTCTGACCTCCTCTGATTGATTCTTATAGTTATTATGCAATATTTTATATGCAGTACTAATTATCCATTTTTTAACAGCAGCTTTTGTATTGGATTCTACTAAAAGATTCTACCAGTGCTGGTCTTTCTCTTAGGATCCCACTATTTCTTTATTTTTGCCTATACTCTTGATATCAATCCTTGATAGGGAAGGCAGTCTCTAGTCTGCAGTCCAAATAAATTCTTGGCCTTTTCCTATTCTATTACCTTTCCCTCTCTAATTATTTGTTCACAGTACGTTGGTTCCTTTGCCAATTTTCTCCAATAAATTCCAACCCCTCTTGCTTGTTGTTTGTATCCCTAATTGCAGTCATCCCTGTTGGTAGAATCTTCTTTCTCCATTCCCATATTGGCTTAGTTCTCAGAATACTTTCTGCTACTTTATGAATATAATGTTTTCTATGGTTATTGTTATTCTCCTTAAGGATCTGCATCCAAAATCCATGCCAGTCTGTCTTTCTTTCTTGAGCCCCCCTTTCCACTTTGAATTATAGCTTTCTGCTTGTGTCATGTACAGGAGCCTTAACTGTGTAGTTTTGTAGTACCCCTTCAAATCAGGTAATCCCAACCCACCATGTTCTGTTGGAAGAATCAGCTTATCCCATTTGATTCTTGCCATCTTCCCCTCCCAGATAAAATATTTCAGCTTTTTTTAATTGCTATCTGCAAGTTCTCCTCTGGTTGATAAAAAATATGCCTGACCTATGTATTAAACTAAGGGACTAAAAACATTTTAACTGCTTGTATCTTGTTATCCATATACATAAAACAGAGCTTCCAATTTCTCAGTTTTTGTATTATCTTCTGTTTAGTATCTTCCCACATATCCTTAACTGCTACACCAAAATCCTTCATTTTATCATGTCCCCATAAATATGGACATTACTGAACCAATATGTGTGTGGTACGTAGTTTACAGCTGTTGCTTTTGTTTTACCCTCATTAATTTTGTGTCCTGAAAAGACGTGAAACTGTCTCAAAATGTTCCACAACACTGAAATGTCTTGTCTGGTTTTATCAGGTATAAAATAATATCATCTGCAAATAAAGCCAACTTTTCTTGACTACCATACCAGTTATATCCTTGAATTTCTGAGTCACTTATTTTCTGTACCTGTGGTTCTAAATGTAGCACAAATAAGAAAGGGGAACGAGGACAACCCTTACTGGTTCCTCTCTTCAGACAGAAATTATCAGAGAGGAACCCACCCATTTTAATTTTCTCCTCTGATCCCTCATATATCCTCCTAATCGACCTTATAATTTTATCAAGGAGTGCAAATACTTCCACTGCCCTGCTCACCAGATGAAATACTGATCTTGGTCTTTGTAATCCTTACATGCAGTCCAAATAGTTTTTCCTCAGGTGAACTGCAGATGTTGGAGGTGTGATGGGGAAGAAAGAGGTAACTGGGAACATATGTTCTGTGAGTGTAATGAATTAGCAGCCTTTAAAAATTCCCTCTGTCAGGAATATTGGGTGAGTAAATCAGTGTAACTGTAAAAAGCAGCAAATATAACAAAGAAGGAAGCTATGTACTACTTTGTTTTACTACTAAGTATGCTTGTCTTACATATACTTCATCAGAGCAAAATAAAGCTGTTAAAACAACCAGGCTTTTAAATCACAAGGTTACCAATCAAATCTTAAATCCAGTAAATAATTAGTGAATGAATGTTATACTCATAAAAGCAAAAAAGTGTAAAAATGTTCAATCATTAGAAATTTAAAAATACAATAAATAACCCTTATTGTGCATAAATATGTATAAATACAATGCTTAAACATGAATAACCTAAACAGTTTTTAGTATTTTTAATTTTTTGGAAAGGTGACCACAACAAATTGGTGGAATTTATGGATGTTCTGAACAAGACCACTGATTTTTTAAGGTTCACTTATGTTAGTGGTGTAGATAAATGTGATTGTTTGGATGTCACTGTTAACAAGGATATGGCAGGAGGGAGATACAAGTCTACCATTTTTCACAAAGACATATATTCTAATTCTTTTCATTTGGTAGTAATCACCCCTTTGTTCCATAAGAGGAATGTTGTAAAAGGGCAAATGGTGCATCTTTCAAGAATTGGTGACAGATGATGATGTATCTTTTGGCAAGCTGGAGTTTTTAACAAACATGTTTGAGGATAAAGAGGTAAAAGTAACACATTGTTAAGATAAGTCAATGTGAAAATTATTAACAATAGAAGGACTAAATATGCCCCTATTTTGGGAAATTCCAACTTTCATGTACCTACAGACATTGTACCTGCTATTAATCAAGTTTATGCCAATTTCAATCCAGATGCTCACAAAATGAAATATGCAATGGTAGTCCATATAATGCTGGAGTTCACAAGATCTAATTGGAACTTAATCTTCTCCCAAGAGTGAAACATAAATTGGGGGAGGCTCCTTCAGTTACACACAGTAGAGATAGAAACCTTAAAAATATCCTCAAGGGTATTTCCAGTTGGGTAGTATACAATGAAGTATCCGTTGTGAACAAATGTGGCATGTGTAAATACTGTAAATATGTTAAAAACAGCCCATATGTTTGTGTGGAAGATTTTGAGAGAACTATAGTTTCCCCAGGCAGAGTTATCTGCAACATCAGATATGTAGTTTATCTAGCAACCTTCACATCCTGTACAGCCTTCTATGTGGGTAAAAGCACAAGAAGGCTCAGGGACAGGATATATGAACATCATTTTTATTTTATTTTATTTGACATTAGTTGACCGGGAATGTCTGACTAAGCTTGCACCCTTTTTCAGCAAAGGCCTAGAGAGAAAAGCTCCACAATGTATTACATACACCATAAAAATGTTTACAAACAATACAGTATACATGAGGTAATATAAACATGCATTATAATGCTTGGATTCCCAATTGTAGCATGAGAGTTTAAAGGTGTTATTTACAAAAAAGGCAATAAAACAATATGTTTAAGTGATTCATATATCTCTAATACATAAGAACTTCACCATATAGAGGTTCATAGGTAGGTACTAGTTTATTGGCCCTAGGACCTATATAAGCCTAGCCAAAAAGGTACCCTGGCTTTCGCCACACAAGAAAATTATTTTCCTGTGCCCCTGTCGAGCAGAGCCATAGAGTTGATCCCCGGGGTGAATTTCCTATCTCCCATCCAATCATCAAGATTTTTCTTGAAGAGTGCTAATGAGGAGCTTTGTTTGATATAGATAGGTAGTTTGATCCAGAGTATGGGAAATATCTGGGACAGGAATCTATCCCTCCAGCATGTTCTGTTTATTGTGGTGACAAGGTTTAGGTCCCTAGAGCATATTTCTCGGAGGGATTGGGATTTCTTTAAGTGGAGCATGTCCAACAGCTCTGGGTTTGACATAGCTCTGTATGTTAGGCAGAGATCACCTCTGAGTAGGTGATATGCGACGGAGTAAAGCTGAAGTTTTTTGAGATGGTCTGCATAGGGCATCTGTTTGAGGCCAGTAATCCTCTTTGTGAGGTATTTCTGCTGCCTTTCCAGTTGTTGTAGATGTCTCCTGAGGTGAGGTACATACCGAAAGGGGTGTTGTACTCTATAATGGGTCTAATGAGTGACGAGTAGAGGGGAACAATGACTTTTTTCCTGGATGAGAAACCTTTTGTGATGAGGTGTGCCATGTAGAAGGATTTCCTGTCTACTGTGGCGATGTGATTATCAAAGGAGAGACTACTGTCCACCTGTGTCCCAAGGTCTCTTATCACACTTTCGGCGTTAAGTAGACTACCACCTGTCTTGTACCTCATGGGTACAGAGTTTTTACCAAAGGGGATGACAATGCACTTTTTGGCATTGAGCTTGAGGCCATGGCTTTGACACCAGGCATCTGTCTCAGTGAAGCCCTTTTGTAGGATGTCTACATCATTAGGGGTTTCGTTTATGGCTCCTAGTTTGCAGTCATCTGTGAACTTTATTAGCCAGAGACC
Source organism: Protopterus annectens (assembly GCF_019279795.1). Classification (NCBI taxonomy): domain Eukaryota; kingdom Metazoa; phylum Chordata; order Ceratodontiformes; family Protopteridae; genus Protopterus; species Protopterus annectens. The sequence goes on along the minus strand of NC_056735.1, from coordinate 1,872,765,745 downwards.
TTCTGTGTTAGTCTGTTCTTCAGAAAAGTAGATACCAAACAGGAGAGGACCCAGGATTGAACCCTGTGGTATTCTACTTGTCATTGTTCTGAAGTCAGATTTGGAGTCTGCTTCTTTCACAGTGTGGATAATGTCAATGAGCCAGTTGGCAACCCATCTTGTGACATAGGGATTTATACCTAGTTTAGTGAGTTTATCTATAATTCTAGAGTGGGGAATGGTGTCAGAAGCCTTGGCGAGATCTAGATAGGCTGTGTGAACCACCTTACCCTCGTCTACGGCTTTGGTGACTGCTTCAAAGAAGTCTGTCAGGTTTAGGAGACATGATCTGCCTTTTACAAACCCAAACTGGGTGGGGTCCAGAGTTTGGAGATTACCAATGTCTTTGTTTATAAGTTCCATGATGATACGTTCCATGGCCTTGCAGACCAGGCTCGTTAGGCTAATGGGGCGGTAGTTCCTGGGGTCTGTGGTGGCTCCCCCTTTGTGGAGTGGGATAACCGTCGCTGTGCACAATTCAGTGGGCAGAAAGCCTGAGGTAAGGCTATGATTGAACATGGTGTTTAGGTGGGGTGCCAGTTCATTCTGTAGTTCATGTAGAACGCAGGCTGGGATGTTGTGAGGTCCCATGGATGCTGTGTTCTTGGCTTTGGAGAGTGTGGTTTTTACCTCTGCAGCTGTGATTACAGGAACTTTGCATTTTTCTGGTATAGAGATGGGCCCTTTAGGGGGTTGAGGGGGTAAAGTTAGCACTGAACCTATCTGCCAGGATGTTGGCTGTATCAGTTGGTTCTGTATATTTAGTGCCATTGTGCTGTAACTCAGAGCAGATCTGAGTGTTGCAATTGAGATTCTTGACATAGCTTTAGAATGCCTTGTGATTGTCTTTAGAATCAGTGGTGATTTTGTTTTCGTAACTAGCTTTGGAGGATTTTATGAGGGATCTCATCTTCTTACTGAGGCTGACCAGGGAGTTCCTCCAATAATGGGAGTTTACTCTTCTTTTTGCAACAGTTTCTTTCTTCTGTTGTAGAGTTTGTTTGTGGCAGGGGACCACCATATTGTCTTCCTTTTTTTGGAGGCTAGTATCTTGGTTCTGTTAGGGATAGCATGATCCAAGCACTCGTGTAAGTGCCTATAAAGTGCATTTGTGTAGGATTCAGCAGTTGTACCTCTATTGTCCGTCTGCATGGGTGTCGTGAAGTTTGCCACTTCTGTCTTAAGAAGCGTGAAGTTGGCTTTGGAGAATTTTTTATGGTGGTTTCCCTAATGGGGAGTGGGGGCGGGATGTGGATGTCTATGGTGATTAGCTTGTGGTCGGATCTGACGACCGAGGTATTGACCTCTGGTTTGGAACACCGGTCGCCCATGTTGGTAATAACCAGGTCTAGGATATTACTGCCCCTGGTGGTCGTGTGGATAAGTTGATCCAAGGCGTTGGAATTTATGAATTCCAGAAAACGTTGAGCAAAAGAGTTGGTGCATTTTCCCAGTTGATGGTGGGGTAGTTGAAATCGCCCATTATTAGGTGGTGGGTTGTACCCTAATATTTTCCAGTGTATCAAGAAATGAGGAGTGAGAATCCTAGGGCATGGTGGGGGATCTGTAGCAAGTTACAATTTGGATTGTGATCTTGCCCAGAGTTAGTTGCACTTGGATAATCTCGGATGCATTATGCTGAGCAACTAGCCTGGCGGTGAGGATATCTTTAATGAATATGGACACGCCTTCGCCTTTAGTGTTCTGGTCCAGGTTAGATGGCGGAAAGGTGTGGTATGAATTATAGACTGGTAATGCAGGGGTGCTCTGTGGATCCTTGAACCAGGTCTCTGTCACTGCACAGATGTCGATGTTCTCCATTTTAAGGAGTGCCTCGAGTGAATGTATTTTGAGGTTTAGACTTCTAGCACTGAATAGCATTAACCTCAGATTTTGCTTGCTTGTACCTGTTACAGTGGTGAATTTGTCATTTGAACCTTGCCTAAAAAAGGCACTATAGGGGTGGCAAGAGTCTTAGCCAGTATCCGGAATCCCAATAACAGGTGCAGGCCATCTCTGGCAAAGTATCATGGTCTGTCGATCATGTCATCCCAGGCAAACAGATACTGGATCCCCTTAGAATGACACCAGAAGCTTAGCAAATTGTTGAAGTTATAGGCTCATAGGTAGGTACGAGGCTATCGGCCCAAAGGCCTACTTAAGCCTAGCCAACAAGGTTCCCTGGCTTACGCCACCCAAGAATGTTATTTTCCTGGGCCACTATCAAGCAAAGACACAGAAGTGATCCCCGGGGTGTATTTCCTAT
>NC_056735.1:1872703440-1872758440 GCF_019279795.1 Protopterus annectens | reverse complement strand
CCCATGCAGACGGGAACTGAAAGTTCAACTGCTGAGTCCTACACTAACGCACTGTACGAGCACATCCCTCATGCATGAATCATGCCATCCCAAATAGAACCAAGATGCTCTCCACCAAAAAAATGAAGCCAATCTGGTGGTCCCCTGCCATAAACAAACCTTACAATCAAAGGAAGAAACTGTTGCAGAAAAGAGGAAAATCCCAGGATGCAAAAAACTCCCTTACCAGCCTCAGTAAGAAGCTGAGATTCCTCATAAAATCCTCCAAAGCTAGTTACAAAAATAAAATTGCCAAAGATTCCAAAGACAACCACAAGGAATTCTATAACTGTGTCAAGAATCTAAATGGCAATGCTCAAATCTGCTCTGAGCTACAACAGAATGGCATTAAATATACTGATCCCAAGGATATTGCCAATATCCTGACAGATCAGTTCAGTGCCAACTTCACCCCCTAAATGGCCCATTTCAATACCGGAAGATTGCCAAATTCTGGTAACAATGGCCACACAGATTAAAAACACACTCTCCAAAGCTAAGAATGCAGCATCCATGGGACCAGATGATATCCCGGGCTATGTACTACATGAACTACAAAATGAACTGGCACCTCACTTAAGTGTCATGTTTAATCATAGCCTCACCTCAGGCTTCGTGCCCACTGAGTGGCGCACAGCTACAGTTATCCCACTCCACAAGGGGGGAATCCACCTTGGATCCCGGGAACTACATCCCCATCAGTCTGACGAGCCTGATCTGCAAGGCCATGGAACGTATTATCATGGAATTTATTAACAAAGACATTGGCAACCTTCATACACTGGACCCCACCCAGTCTGGGTTCATGAAGGGCCGATCTTGTCTCCTGAACCTAATTGACTTCTTCGAATCAGTCTCCAGAGCCGTGGACGAGGGTAAGGCAGTCCACACAGCCTATCTGGACCTCGCCAAGGCCTTTGACACCATCCCCCACTCTGGAATCATAGATAAACTTAGTAAGCTGGGCCTTAATTGGTACATCACTCGATGGGTTGCCAACTGGCTTACTGACAGAACCCACACTGTAAAAGTAGTTGACTCCAAATCCAGCTCCAGACAAGTGACAAGTGGAGTACCTTAGGGTTCAGTCCTGGGACCTCTCTTGTTTGGAATATACTTTTCTGAAGTGCAGGCCAATACTAAGGGACACTGGCTAACAAAGTTCACAGATGACTGCAAACTGGGAGCCATTATTGAATCTTCAAATGATGTGGATACTCTACAAAAGGGCCTTACAGAAACAGATGCTTGGTGCCAGAGCCATGGGCTCAAGCTCAATGCCAAGAAATGTATAGTTATCCCCTTTCGGTAAAAAACATGTACCCGTGAATTACAACATAGGTGGCAGTACACTAAACACCGAAAGTGTGATAAGAGACTTAGGGACACAGGTGGACAGTGGTCTCACCTTCGATAACCACATCGCCATAACAGTCAGGAAATCCTTCTATGTGGCACACCTTATCACTAAGGGCTTTTCATCCAGAAAAAAGGAGGTCATTGACCCACTGTACTCATCCCTCATTAAACCCATTATAGAATACAATGCCCCATTTGGTATGTATCTCTCAAGACACCTGCAACAACTGGAAAGGCCACAGAAATACCTCACTAAAAGAATCACAGGCTTAAAGCAGATGCCCTATGCTGACCGCCTTAAAAAACTCCAGCTATACTCTGTCGCATATCGTCTATTCAGAGGTGATCTCTGCTTAACATACAAGGCCATGTCAAACCCAAAGCTGTTGGACATGCTACACTTAAAGAAATCCCAATACTGCAGAACCACATGCTCCAGGGATCTAAACCATGTCATCACAATAAACAAAACATGCTGGAGGGATAGGTTCCTGACCCAGAGATTCCCCAGACTCTGGAATAGACTGCCCATACATGTCAAGCAGAGCACCTCTTTGGCCCTCTTCAAAAGGAACCTTGACGATTGGATGGGAGAAAGGAAATTCACCCCGGGGATCACGTCAGTCGCCCTGCTAGATAGGGGTCCAGGAAGTAAATAGTGTGGGAAGAAATAGCCAGGGAATTGTTATGGTTAGGCTTGTATAGGCCATAGGGCCGATAGTCTAGTACCAACCTATGAATAATTTGCATAAAGTTGCTTAGATTATATGATATATAACAGTATATGTGATGTATACTGTTTGTAAATGTGCCATGCAAGTTAAGAACAGCTATAGTCATTCCCCTGCATAAAAGAGGACCTTTTACTGACTCAAAAGTTTGACCAGCCTCATGTGCAAAACCGTGGAAAGACTTATCATGGAACTAATCAGTAAATGTGTAAATGTGAAGTTGTTAATATGGTTTGATTACTTTTATATAAATGTAAGTCTGCTTGTGTCACAAGTGAAAATTCAGTGAAGGGGTTAAAAAACTGTCTCCTTCGAAATGTAATTGAAACCTGAGATAAATTTGCCTGCATCACAAGTGGTAATTCAATAAAGGTGTTTGAAAAAAAAAAAAACACTACATTTTTCTGCTGATATGTTGACTATATCCCTAGAATTAGAATATATAATATCATTAAAGACGTGCTTAGTGCATTGTTGGACATTATTCCTAAATTTCCTAACATAACTGAAAAAAGTTTTGTAGTTTCCTTTAGTATCTGTATCAACCTTAAGTTCCTACTCTGCTTTACATTTTCTAATGGTACTATCAAGCTGTCAGGTTTCACTGCTGGAATAAGGGATGGGGATTTCTTACAACTTTCCATTATTTTCTTTCTTTTGTTATTCAGTTTATTAGTATGGGAGTTCTTTTGCAGCCACAGTGGTGCAGTGGTTAGCATTGCTGCCTCACAGCAAGAGGTTCTCTGGTTCGATTCTCAGCTGGGGTGCCTTCTGTGCAGAGTCTGCATGTCCTCCCCGTGGTTGCGTGGGTTTCCTCCGGGTGCACCGGTTTCCTCCCATATCCCAAAGACATGCTGTAAGTGGATTGGACACTCTAAATTTGACCTAGGTGTGAGTGCATGCATGTGTGTGCCTTCTGTGGAAGGTTGGGCGCCGGGCTGGCAACTCTACACTGTAAAACTCCACTGCCAATCATGAGCGGGCAGGTGTTCCACCGTGGCGACCCCTAACTGGGAAAAGCCGAAAGAAGATGTATGGGAATTTTACCAGAGAGGTTTATTCCGAAATTTACCAAATCTGTTTAGGGTAGATAGGTACTGACTTTTCTGTTCAACTGTTTAGGTAATGGTAAAAGTCAGAGGTGAATGTGGCAGACTTCTGATTAGGGTCATTTGCAGAGATTGTTGGAAATTTTGCATAGGTGTTCTACAACCTGAAGTAGGTTTGTTCTGGTGAGACCATAAAGGTAGTTTCAGTTGGTGGTGAGGTGGTATCACTAGCCCTGAGAGAGAAGATGACTGACTTGTGATCAGATTTAACTACAGATAACGAGAAGATGGGAGGTGGAGTACAGGCAGGGAGTAGTTTGGTAACGACCAGGTCAAGGATATTAAAGCCTCTTGTGTGTAGCTTTACAATATTATGTAGCACAGTGGCATTAAGTATTGAGCATTTCTATTTGTAGAGGTATAAGTATGCCAACTACTGCTTGGATAATGTAAAATTCCCTAGCAAGAAGTTATTTAGGTTGCTATTTAACGATGCAATGGTCTTAAGGTATTATTGAATTTACCTCTGCAGTTTTATCTTACTAGTGTGTTTTCATGAATACAGAAGTTAGTAATATCATTGAAACTCAGTGACAGTATTCTGAGCAGATTTGTCGGGATGGGGGGGGGGGTCTTTGAGGATAGTATCCCAATCTGTTTTCAGTTCCCATTAGGAATGTCTAAGAAGGATTATTTAGGAAGGGTCAATTATTTATGACTGAGATTTATGTTACTCCCTTGTTAAAGATGATGGTGTTATAGTCTGTGTTTATTGCGGCAGACATAACCATTGGTGAGGAATAGAAAGATACTACGTTTGTTAGAATGATATAGAAGATGCAGCCATCCTTTTCATACTGCTTATTCTATGCTGTTTTTATTAATACAGTTGGTTAATATTTGAACATACTTATTTAATACTGAGTGCTTTACATAGTCAGTGTTTGGGTAATTAAAGTCCCAGTTGTGGATTGTATTGTACTAATTTGATTATCTTGGAGTTTAGTCAATACATGTGTATGCTTTGTTGCAGAAACAGAAAGTGTATTATAGGTTCCTGTGTTCTTATATTCATTCAGTGGTTCATTTATTCATTCATTCATTTACTCAGTTATTCATTCATTCATTCTCCCATAGCCCACTTAAACCAGTTAATGGCCTCATGGGAGATGGATTCTATCTCCACACTCAGAAGGCAGAATGCTGTGAACTGACCCTGAATGGTATTTCATCTCATGACAGGAAACACACACTCCCAATATCAGTTTGGAGGATCACTATTTAACTATGGCACATTTTTGGGGATGTGGCAAAATCTTGAGAACCATGTGGTAACCCAGGTGAGCACAGAGAGGATGTGCGGACCCCACACAGCAGGCACCCCAGCCAAAAACAAGCTGGACACCCAAGCGCTGTAAGGCAGCAATTCTAAGCACTGTCGCTTTTGAATGGCAGTTTCAGAATCTGAGTTGTTTTCTTGGCTTCTAGCTTGTAGGAGTTTCTTTAAAAAAATGTGATGCCTAGGCAGATTTACTATCAAATTTACATTGGTGAAAGGAAGTACACCTTGGAATTTATGAAATGCATTTGGATATTTAAACATAGTTTCAGTAGTGCTATAAATGTAAGCATCCCCCAGCTAGAGGAAGGATTTTAGATCACCCATTTTTATTGGGATTTATCTCACTAAACATATCCCCCTTTACCTCTGAATTCTTTATCTTTTTTTTTTTAATTTTTTTGTGTATGCAAACTTGTGTGTGTATCAGTGTGTATATATATATATATATATATATATATATATATATATATATATATATATATATATATATATATAGGCTACCCAAAAAAAAACACTAAAACATGTTTTTTCAAGGGGGCAAGCACCCCTGCACCTCCCATGTGGGAGGGATGTCCCCCACACCCCTCCTACTTAAATATGCCCACTCCGAGATCGCACTACAGCAGGGAAAAGGGAATATTCCCATTCTGTGCCATAGTGTGATTGCCAAAGTCAATGTTCGAAGTTTTAGTACTTCGAACAAGCGGACTCGGTGAAGTGGGGTTCGAAGTAGTGAAATTTTGAACATATTGACAGATCCCACATATACATATAAATATATATATATATATATATATATATATATATATATATATATATATATATATATACACACACACAAACACACACACACACACACACACACAGACATCTTTTAATTTGAAGAGGTCTAAAAATTGGGATGCAAACAAAAAAAAAAATCTTGCTTAGTTTATATACTTCTCAGGGGAGAGCTGAAGTTTGAGTCCATAGGGCACAAAAGCACTCTTGGCTAGTTGCACATATCACTCCAGGCTAACCTCTAGCAAGTTTCATGCTTGTAATTCCTTGTTCGTAGCCACTGGCTAACTACAACATTTTGTATTGATGTTTAGATGACATGTGAGGTGATGGGAGGATTTGAATAGATGTCCCTTTTCCCATGTTTGCTATGATGTTAAGCATTTTTAGCCATATTCTGCTGCATATCATAGAGGGAGGTCCTTATGTTGTTCACTCTGCACGTCTAGTTGAGACTGCTGTGAATTTCTCCACTGTTGTGGTTAGATAAGGATATAATGAAGGGAAAGCAAGAACTGATGTGTGCTTGTTAATGGGCACTCATCTGCCATGTTGGTCATTGAGCCCAGCTAGCTCCACAAAGAAGTCATTCTTGTTGATGGAACAGTTATAACAACATCAGAAGTTTCATTAAGTCAGATGTGATGAAGTGAGATTCTCTGAATTTTTTTTTTTTTTTTGCTGAATCTTTTTGTCAAAAGGAACACACTAAGAAGCACTCTTCATCTGAATGTAGACGACTCTATGATACTGTGACTTTAGAGGGGTTTAGTCGGGATAGGACTACACTACTTAAGGGAATTGAAGGATGTCCCTCCCTTCAACTCCTAGAGTTTTTGATAGCTAAAAGTTTCATTGAAAAAATTATTTAGTAAGTCTTGTTTTTTCTTTACATCTCACTTTGGTACTTTGTAGTGGGCCTCTTAATTTCTTTCATGAATTATGTTAACATCCCAGTATTCTGTGATTGTATAAGGATGGTATATAGCATATACATATGATATATGTAATAGGGTATTGTATATTAAATATAAAAATAAATAACTGAAGATTAGCTATTACAGTTTTTTTCTTTCTTTTTTTATAACAGGGTCCTGTGCATTTACATATTCAGGAGTATCCATTACAAAGGAATGAAGCTCGGTCTCTCAGTTTTACTGAAGAACTTGCCAACTGGAAAATACCAATGAACGAAGTTAATGTTATTTCAGATGTCACTGTATCTAAAGGTAATTGCAATAAAACATGACCGTAATTATCAAAACTATAGTTCTAGGCTTGTATCTGATCTTCCTAGCAGGCTGGAGTAATTGACAGTTTTATGAGTTCTAGAAGTTATCTTCTTTAAAGCTGAAATGGTTTTTGGTAGCAAAAGTCTAGTTAAGCTAAAATTAAACTTTTATTGTTGTAATTGTTGACCAGTCTAGTTAACTGAATGATTCTGTCATATCTGAAAGGTGCAAAAATAGAGTCTAACTGTAAATTCAGCCTATATACAATTGAATATTGTCTGTTACGAGCCATGAAAAATTATGCGGCCTGTTTTTATAAAAGAAACAGAGTAAAAAAGATAGGCTTAAGTTCAGTATTCTACCATTTCAGAGTAGTACTCTTTGGTATTATCATATGATTTGTATCCCAGCTGTCTATGGCTTGCAACCAGTGCACAATGCTGAACCTGCTCTGACTTTATGTAAAATCAGTAGTAGATTTAGCAGTTTTCTGTATCCTATAGAACTCTACCAAAACAGTGATTTTCACCTAGGAGTTTGAAAGTGTAGGTATTAGAACCCTTTCAGAGATATCTGCAAAAAGGTGTCAGCATTGAAGTATGTTGTGTACATTACGGACATGGTGAGAGGGCTTGTCCATGAGTCATCTGCGTCTACTAACACAACAGTGTTACTTGTTTCTTGGGAACCATTTTTCTACTAATCATCACCTCGGCACAGTGAGATCTGAGCTTCAGGCCTTCATATATAGATAACCATATTTGGTCTTGCTCACGCCAGAGAGGCGAGACTACATATGTTTGGACATGGGCTGAGGAGGGATGCTAGGTATATTGGGAAAAGGATGCTAAGGATGGAGCTGCCAGGTAAATGTAAAAGAAGAAGGCCTAAGATAAGGTTTATGGATGTGGTGAGAGAGGACATGCAGGTGGTTGTTGTGACAGAGCAAGATGCGGAGAACAGGAAGAAAAGGAAACAGATGATCCGCTGTGGTGACTCCTAACGGGAACAGCTGAAAGAAGAAGAAGGACTTGCTCAAGGATCAGCTGTCCCCTGGGATACACTCACTTATATTCCTGAAAGTATTTTTTTAAACTACCCATGAAATAGAAATTTAAGTTCACAGAAACAAGCAGGGAGATCCCCAGGGACAGTTCCAGAATCAAGAAGTGGAAGAAACCTAGCACTTTTGCCTCCCGTGCATTATGCATTTGCTATGTTTGAAAGGTAGTGTGAAGCAAATATTAGGGAAATCCTTAGGAAACCCCAACAAAAAAGGTTCTGTAACATAGACTATACTGAAAAGGAATCTTTGTTAGCCCTAAGCAGAGATAAAGCCCACAGGGTCATGAAAGCTGACAGTGGGGGAGGTGTCTTAGTCATGGATCTCCACTCTTACAAACCATAGATTTTAGATATACTGGAAAACAATGCTTTCTACAGTAGTACTCGTTATATGGTCTGTATTATATGTTTGAAGTCTGAAAACTTTGAATCTCATATGATTGATTCCATATGAGCAAAGTTTTCAAACATAGAACATAAAATATAAACAAACTAAAAATAAAAAAAAACTACATGATCACTCCATGCAGGGGGGCAAGCCCCCCTGCACCCCCACACCCTCACTACTTAAATATACTAACCCCGAGATCGCACTACATTGAAGTGAAGGGAAATATTCCCTACAGCGATCTCCGTTGAAACATTTGATGGTTGAAAACTTCGCTCGTATGATGTCGATCATATGAGATTCGAAGTTTTCAAACTTCGAGCTTATAATATAGACCCCTCATTATAAGCATCATAATTTCAGCATATGTGAAAATGTACTGTATGCTCAAGTTCCTGCAAAAGAACAAGCTTATTAGCAACAGACTGCTAGAATTTCTTAAATATTTCACACCCGAAAATGCCTTCTTTCTTTGGCATTGAAAAACCCCACAAAAACCTAGTGGACCCCCTTTAGACCATTAGTGGCAAGTGGTACTTCCATCTTGGAAGCACTGCCCATTCAGCTGGAAGTGGAACTCAAACCCCTAGCTGAAAATAATAAGTCATACATCTTGGATACCCCAGACCTTCTTAGGAAGACTATGGATATTGCCATTGATAGGGACACCATACTAGTCACCACTGGTGTTTCCATATCAGTACTACATTCAGGCAGCAGTTGAGGCCCAGAACAGGGATAGGGCAATGCTTTTTTAAGTTCCACTACCAATTTTTCAAATAAGACAAAGGTATAGCTATGGGGTCTTCCATAAGACCGAGCTTGGCAAACATAGCAGTGGGGAAATGGGAGGAGGAGACTTGTCTACAGATCAACTTTCCAATACTGCATAGGTACTACTATCATTTCATTGACAACATTTTTATATTATGACAGGGAAATAAGAATACACTGGAAGAATTTTTAGAATACATCAACAGTTCCACTCCCTTCCTTTGCTTTACCTCCAAACAAAGCCCAGAATCCATCAACTTTTTGGATCTCGCCCTTACCAAGAAGATTGACACAGACTTTTTCTCCTATAACCTATACAGTAAATCTACCAGGGTAAACATGCTGTTGCACTACAACAGCATGTACCTTTGCATTACTAAACAGAATGTTAAATCTCAGGGGATGTGGATCACCCAAGTCTCTACAGAGGTGGCATCCTTCACCAGTAATCAAAAGGAACAACATAGAAATTCTACTAAGGGGTTACACCAAAAGGATGTTATTTAACATTGTAACACCCATCATTAACCTCAAGCGACCATACTCAGGGAACCGATTAGGAAGTAAAACAAAGAATTTAGGGGACATTTCACTGACCACCTTCCTAAAAATAAATGTTTCATGGCTGTTACCAACACTACAGACTTTCAGGGCATTCAAAGAGCTATTTTAAATAACTGATATTACAAGACAACAGGCAGTTAAGGGAGGTATTAAAAGAATGCCCAGGCATCACCCCAAAAATGCTAGGAGCATCAGGGATTTTTTAGAAAATAAACATACTCGCCCCACAGCTGGCCCAACAGGAAACTTTAAATTTGCCTGGCCCTGACTGTAGATTCTGCCCAACCATGAGTGGCTCCAACCAGTTTACCCGTCTCTTCACTGGCAATCTATATTTGGGTAAGATAACAGGGAACTGTGAAAGTGAAGCCATAGCATATATAGCACAATGCAGAGGCTGCCAAGCTTTTTCTATAGGCAAAATGATCAATAAACTGAAAAGGAGGATCAGATAATGTATTTCCAAGGTAAGATCTGGAATCACAAGGAACCTGATCAGTAGACAACTACAGAGATCCTCTGACCATATTGGCTTGTGTTTTCTTATCTGCTGGCCTCAAAGCTACAGAGATGACAGGGAACTGTGAAAGTGAAGCCGTATTATACAAAGCACAATGCAGAGGCTGCCAAGCTTGCTGTATAAGCAAAATGATCATTGAAACTGAAAAGGAGGATAGGACAACATATGTCTAAGATAAGATCTGGAACCACAAGGAATCTGCACACTAAATACCTACAGAAATTCCCTGACCATGTTGGCTTGTGTTTTCTTATAGTGGACAACCTCCATTTTGACCATCTTGGAGGAAATAAAAATAATGTGCCTGAGAAAAAAGAACTCTCTTGGCAAATTCGACTCAATGCTGACATAGTCCCTGGCCTCAACTCTAGTTGTTCGATCCACACCATCTTGGCCTTAAGAAAACTTAACCACAAAAACTATTACTAAAGTTCTAAACCCTTTAGCTGATCATCAAGAGCTTTTTAAGTTCTTTTGAATTACTACTGGTGACAGACTGTAATTTGACTACCCACCCACAACCATTCCCCCAGGAGATTCTCCAAACAGTATTCGAGATCATCTGCGCCCAGCCCATTTCTAAGGATTTTACTCATGAACACCCTGATCATACAGAGATTGGTCACTTAGCAGGAGAAATACCCCAGTGCCAACAAATTGGGAAGTTGGTTTGTTCATGCAAGACATCCAGCAAAACAATCCTCAAAGACTGGAGAACAAAAAGTGCAACACGATGGACAGGAGTACTATGGACAAGATCACTACAGTGACCTAAGTAGGCTTGTGATGGACCAATCTCTTTTGCTTATTTCTTTGTCACCTTTATAGACAACATCAACCTGTAGTTTTAATGGAATGTTCTTTTTATTTTTATTTTTTGTGATGGTTTCATTTGAATGATTATCCTCCACTTATCCTTGATTATTTCTTCTGTTTTCACACTGTGGAATTTTCAAGTATAAAACTAGACATGGACTGAGTGAATAGTTCCTGTGGTTTGTAGTTATTTTTTCTCCAGGGTTTGTTAGTAGTATATTTCCATAATGATTCTTCATACTTCTCATTTGAGACAGTTTGCTTTTTAGGGATGGATATGAAGAAGATTATTCAAAAGTGCCAGGATGAAACAGATTTTTTAACTATAGGATAGATTGTAAACTTAAGTTTCAGGCATCAACTATATATGTTAATTTTATGCCACTTATGAAGGTTTAGAGGGGTTTGTAACCATGCCTGGTATAGTAGCTCACTCCTGATTGGTCATAACTATGTAATGTGCAAATAAAAGGAATAGACTTCCTGACCAGTCAAAAATATTTGAATTTTCTGGCACTGAGAGACCACCATTCCTGGCACACTCCCAAACCCATTGTTAACAAGTATGTATAAGTTGAATGTTTGCATGTTTTATTTGAATGTAACGAAGTGCCCATCCATCTCCACAATAAAAGATTTTTAACTTTGACTGAAAGTTTAAGACATTCTTTGCTAAACATTGCTCTAACTTGGATATTTAACTAGTGGTACCCCCCCCCTTTTTTTAACATCCTTCTGCAGGTAGTTTACTTGCCTTCACTATCCCCATGGTGAGGGAGACTGGACACTGAGGTTACAGGGCTACAACCTTAAGTCCTTCACTGGACTAGATTGTATTTTGTTAAGTATTGGGTATATTGGCCCCATGCCAGCTTTTCCCACTACCCATAATTTTGCTATGTCGTCACAGTTCCTCAGATCTATTCATCACCTGCTCAACTCTGATGGTGTCAGATTTCAGGGAGTCCATGACCTGAGAGGCTGGCATTGAGGTGGGGTCATGTTCAACTCTGAGACTGCTGGATCCATTCCTTCCTGTTGGCACCTCGGCATTAGATAGCTTGGTCCTGGTGTCCTCTTCAGAGCTGAGGCACATCTTGTGATGGTCTTTTGTCCGAATCTTCAGATCCAATGAGAATTCCTTCAGGACCAGCCTCTGCATCAGCCTTTGAGGCATTTGAGCAGGGTCCCTGTTTGTCTAGAGAAGAAGTATCCCACCCTTGCTCAGATCTGTCCTGATCCTCTCTGGCACCTGTAGCTTCTTCTTCATGTCATTCTGTCCCTTAGGGACAGCCTGCTCCAGCAGGCTTCTATTGAACTTCTGACTCTTCCCCAGATTGCCCCCCCATGAAAGAGGACAGAAATCAGTCATGCAAAAGGAGTCCTTTAGACTCCCCTCAATTTCAATGAAGGGGAAGAGCCCCCAATTCCCCCTGGAAGATGTCTCATTTGGGGACATCCTGTAATTACTTTGGCAAAGGGGGCTGGTTTAATGATGCCCATTCCCAAAAGGAGTTGGTATTCTTGAAGGGTCTTGAAGCTGGATCATCTACTTCTTGGGAGGTTATAACCTGAAGGATGAAATGATTGACCTGGTATACCAGCAAGCATGGAAGAAGCCAAAAAAGGTGAAGTCCATACCCTGCAAGCCCAACAAGATTTTGGTTTCAGCAAGAGATAGGCCTCACTGGAGTAAAGGGCCTGCAGTAGATGGCATCATGGTGGTGGTAGCCTTGAAGAAAGAGCATTAGGAAGAGAGGTCATTTGCTTATCCTCCAAACAAGGACTTATGAACCCTGTACAGATTTGGAAAGCAAACTTGGACATCAGCAATGTTTGTGTCATGTGCACTGAATTATCTTGCACACTTGACAAGGTTTCAGAGGGACTCGACCAAACAGCTTTCCAAGTGTCTCTCAGATACCTTGACAACAGAGTCCTATAAAATGGTGGATTTGCAGTTAGCAGCCTTACAGTGCATCATGAACATGTCTATGCACCTTTTGTCCAATGCAGCAGAATGGCATATCTTGAGCTGTAGGCACTGGCATTGCCATACACAGACATGTCTGGATGCATCCATGCGATTTTGTAGAGTATTATAAGATGTCCATTTTGAATGCCCTCTTCAAGGTTAAAGACACACATACCAGGAGTGAACAGGACTGCAAAATACTGCCTGCCACTGCTATCCATTTCTCCAACCCCCCCCAAATAGCATTTTCTTAGAACAAAAAGAGTGGAAACAGATGTCACTCTAGAGGCAGACTTGGTCCACAAAACCATGGGTTTCGAGGCCATTCCCTGACAAAGCCTTCCAGCAGTCTTGCAATGTTGCACTGTTGAGGTAGTCTGGAGTGCTTATCTCTGCATCCTCATGCCTGGTCAGCCATCACTCCCAATTCATGGTTGATGGGAGCAATAACCAGAGAATGTGCCATCTTGTTTCTTTACCCACCAAGAAATGTCACGCAGAAACCTTCCAGATATCCCTCCCACACAGAGGAAGGAAACAGTACAGGAAATCATTCAAGACGTTCCACCAGGCTAGCAAAGGTCTGTAGTATACTCAAGATTCTTTTTGATTCCAAAGAAAAATGGAGACCTGAAGTGTGTTCTGGACTTCAGTCACTTAAACCAGTTTGTGAAGCAGGCAACTTTTTGGATGGTCATGGTTCAGTCCATTTTACATCCTCTGAGGAAGAACAACTAGATGTGCTCGGTGGACCTACTACTACTACATGAAAATATAGAGGCAGTCCAGAAGGTTCCTTTGTTTTCAGCTGGGAGATAGTCACTTTCAATTCAGAGCTCCCCTTTGGATTCATCACAACCCACAGGGTCTTTGCCACATGCATAGCAGTGCAAGTAGCATCACATCTCAGACTGCAGGGGCTCTGAATGTTCCTATATCTAGACAACTGACTAATAACCAATGCCACAAGGGATCTGCTAATTCTAGCCGAGGTATTGCTTGCTTTAATTATTCTGTTGCCTAGGAAACATGATCAGCATGAAGAAGTCCAAACTGAAACCAGTTCAGACCACAGAGTTCATATGATGCCACCTGACATCACCTCACTGATAGACAAACATCTGGAATCAAGGTTAGCAGCACTCTGCCCGCAAGCTTCCCTGGTTATTTCTCAACAAACTCCTACTGTGAGATCTACACTACATCTTCTGGGCTCTGTGGCAGCATCCATCAACCTTGTTCCTTAAATAAGAGTCCACATAAGGGTGTTATGGTGGACTCTGTCAGTACAGTGGTTCATCCTGCACAACCCTGTGTATTTTTCAGTCAGAATCACATGGATCTACAGGCAGCATATTCAGTAGTAGCAAAATTCTCCTATAGTCACTTTAGGTTCTCATTTGTTTCTCCCCCCTCCCCCAGAGGGCACAGTGACCACAGACACTTCTTTTCTGGGGTTGGTGTATTTTGAGGGAAAGACTGTCCAAGGCACGTGGTCAGCGACAGGTGCCAAACTTCAGATAAGTGTTCTGCAGATGAGGGCAGTCCTATAAGCATTGCAGGCCCTTCAGGACTCCCTCTCCATGTCCAGACAGGCAATATGTCACTGGTCTGATACATCAGCACATATGGAGGAACTTGTTCATACCCTTTATGTTAGGAAGCCATGTGGGTTTGGCAGTGGGTGATGTCTTCCCAGCAGTTTCTGATTGCAGTGCATACACTGGAGAGATCCAGTGTATTAGCAGACAAGTTGACTAGGTCTTTCAATCAGATGGTGACTTCCATGCTTTTCAGCCTCTGGGACCACCCTTGCTGAGATTGTTTTGCAACCGCAGGCAACACCAAATAGAGCCTTTACTGTTATCTTTCAGCTCACATCATAATTACATTTCTGTAGAAAGCAGCCTGGTGCAAGGTGAAAGTGATTCTCATTGCTCCCTTTTGGTCTAGATAGATGTGGCTCCCCTTCCTGGCTTCATCTTGTGTATCTGGCCCCCAGCCCCCTTGTGCTGGACCTTCATCCAGATTTGATTACTCACCCATCTGACAAGCCTCACCAGAACATAAAATCCCTGAAGTTGACTGCTCGGTTTCTCCATGTTCAGTGATGGTCAGAATTCCTTGCTTTTGTCCAGTGTGAGTCACATCTTGTCATCATTTCCAAAACCTTCACCAGGAAAGTTTATAAATGCAGGTGGAAAAGATTTCCCATCCTGGCCCCTGCCATGATCTGGAAACTTGTTTTTTAACCCTTTTGCCATTGATTCCAGATTTTCTTGCAGATCTTTGTCAGGCAGGAACTAGATATTCCACCATGAAAGCTCAGTTGTCAGCTGTCTTGAATATTCATGTCATTGAAGGCCAGATGTCTACTGCTTCCTTAAAAGTAACTTAGGCTTTTTTATGGGGTAGGTTTCTCCTGCGGCCTTCTCTAAGGGATCCTGTTCCACTTTGGTACATTACTATTTTACAAAGTAAAATGAGAACAGTCAAAGGATAAAGTGCCTCAATGATACAAGAAGCATAAATTTCAAAAGAACTCGAGGCAACACCATCCAAAGCGAAGGAGACAGTTTATTTCACCAAGCAGAACATAAAATGTACATTTTATGATGCCCTTCAAGGATGCATCTGCAGTCATAACATATGGGTTGTCCTGCCTCAGGCAGCCCTCGGTCGGCCGGATTCCAAAGTCTGGGTCTGGCCTTGGCTGATGTCGCACTTCACCCGACGTCATAGCTCCTGGGGTATAAAGGCATCAGCCGACGCCATTTTCCTCAGTCTTTCTTGCCGCGCGGTGCCCGAAGCAGAAGCTGTTTGCAAGTGCCGGTCGGTCAGATCCAGAGATTTCAGCTACCGAAGACTTCTAAAAAAGCTAGGTACCCCGTTGGGGACTCTTTCTTGCCTCAGCCGATGTCAGAAAAAGTAAATAATTGTTTAACTTGTGGGAAACAAATACCTCATAAGGATTTCCACTCTTACTGCCTTCCTTGCTTAGGCCCAGACCACGACGTATCAGCTTGTTTAGCCTGTGCTTCCTTCAACCGACGGACACTTAGACGTCGGTCGGAGTTTGCAGAAGAGTTTTTTGGTCCCGCTTTTGCATATAAAATGCCGTCGGAGACTCCGACTACTCATTTAGCTAAAAAACGCAAGGAAAAGGACCGACACTCTTGGCCCGCGGTTTCGGCTGAAACCACGGTTAGGCCTACCGCGAGTGTCTCGGTTTCGGCTGAAACCGAGTCCTCGGTTCTTCCTTCGGCCGCAAACATGCCTCCAACAACTGAGGCCACAGAGGCCCCGGCTGAGTCGGCTACAGAAATTCCAACCGAAGAAGCAGGCACACAAGAATTGTCCGACACCATTCCGTTGGACATTTCTACTCCTGCACGTGGGGCAGCTAGACCCCCTGCTTCTATGTCTATTAAGGCCTTCTCCAGGGCTAAAGCAGCTAAACTTTCCAAGGCCTTACCTACAAAAGCTCACCCTCACAGACCTTCCTCAAGCTCTCAGATTCTCAGCCTTGCTGAGGATCTTATTTCTTTGATCAGCGGAACCCAACCTCACCCAGACAGGGCCTCACAACCCCCTCCTCAAAAAAGGCCTAGGACTGAACCCCCTGAACCTCTTTCCTCTGACTATTCCTCGGATGGATCAGATTTATCAGACCATCAGGAAGGACCATACTCACCTTATGAGGATTCGGATGCAGAAGACTCCATTCCTTCTGCCTCCCCCCTCCAGAAGAATTTTCATTTGGGGAAACTCTACATTCAATGAGGGAACATTTCCAATGGCAGGGTCAGGATTTTTCTGATTCTAGGAAAAGGCTAAGGACTTTTTTACACTTACCACGGCATAGGCCTTTAGCCATACCACCTGTACTATCAGTTGTTGATGATGCATACAATGATGCCAGTTCAGCCCCTGATTCTCTTCCCTCGGCCCCTGCCAAACCTGACAGATATTACAGGGTCCCGGATTCTCACTTCCACTTGTACAAGGCCTACGCTGCAGACCCAGAAACCATTTCTCAGGGCCCCAAGGGGGTTGCAGCTGCCTCTGCCAAAAACCCCCCTACCCTCTGAAAGAGAATCAAGAGCATTAGAGAGATGGGGTAAAAAAGTTTATACATCTGCTACTCTTTCTGCCAGGGCTTTAAACTGTCAATTTCACATGATATAGTACCAGGAATTTTTGTTAGATCAGCTGAATAAAAAGCTTTCCTCTCCTGAACCTTTAGACCATAAGTCCCTTCAGGAGTTGGTACACAATTCTCAGCAGGTCAGTAATCATTTTTTAAAATGTGGCTATGATGCACTGGAGGCTTCATTTAGATCAGCTATGACTGGAGCAGTGATCCGAAGGCATGCCTGGCTAAAAGAGCAATCCTTGCCAGACCATGTTAAGTCTAAACTCCTAGATGCCCCTATGGAGAAACAAAGTTTATTTGGCTCCCCTGCACAGGAGGTACTAAAGAAAGTGGAAGAAAAAGCAAAATCTGTGCAAACAGTCAAGGATTTTCTGCAGGTCCAACCTCCGAGGTTCAGCAGAAATTGGCCTTCAAAGAATTGGTCCTTTCCAGACACCTCCCGAGCACAAAGAGGCAGAAATAGACGCCCAAGAGGCAGAAGTCAATCAAGGGGTGCCTACAGGGGCCGTCAGTGGCAACCTGACAACCAGAGGAGTGCCTCCACAGCTGCGACTGCAACCACTTCCACAGGACAGACACACTGACTTGGCTCTGATTCCGCCTACCAGGGAACAATTGGAAGCACCCTTGGGCGGAAAGTTAGCTTTATTTTCAAAAAACTGACATTGCATTACAGGAGACAAATGGACTTTGCAAACAATAGACAAAGGCTACAGGTTTCACTTCCACACTTTACCAAAAAAGAGAGGAATGCCAAACCTTCCACCAAACCAGAAGTCAGAGGCTCTAAAACAAGTCATCAACTTACTAAGGATGAGAGCAATAGAAAAGGTACCATCTATGGAACAAGGCCAAGGATTTTACTCCAGACTATTCCTTGTACCAAGAAAAGAAACTCAGTGGAGGCCTATTCTCGACTTGTCCGCACTGAACACATATCTCATTGTACCAAAATTCAAGATGCTGACCCTACAGCAACTTCTTCCCATGTTGGGCAAGGAGTCTTGGCTGGTGACTCTAGATCTCAAGGAGGCATACCTGCACATCCCTATATGACCAGGTTGCAGAAGACACCTCAGATTTCTTGCAGGATCAGAGCATTATCAATTCTCAGCATTGCCCTTTGGCTTATCTACTGCACCCAGAGTATTCACGAAATGCCTGGCATCAGTAATTGCACATTGCAGGCTTCAGGGAATTCAAATCTACCCATACCTGGACGACTGCCTAATACAAGCAGACAACAAGACAAAAATAATAAAGGATTTGGCCTATGTCACACAACTGCTGCAAGCCTTGGGATACACAGTAAACATACAGAAGTCAAGACTAGTGCCATCCCAAAGGATAACATTTTTGGGTGCAGAACTGGACACAATAACTCAGATGGCTTTTCTCACAGAAGAAAAACAAAAACAACTTCCAGTCTGCTTCACAGCATTGACAAGACAAACTCAGCTTACTGCAAGGAAAGTCCTGCAGGCCCTGGGTTACATGGCATCCTGCATAATCTTGATCCCACATGCCAGACTGCATATGAGAAAATTACAATGGTACCTAAGAAATGTATGGTCTCAACACAGACACAGTCTAGAAACCATGATACCAATCATTCCATGCCTGAAAAAGGAATTCCTGTGGTGGGCTCAGGCCTGCCAGACCAACAGAGGGTTGCCTTTCCACAAACCACAACCAAAGCAGACCATCACCACGGACGCCTCAGACCTAGGCTGGGGCGCACACATGGAAGACAAGTGTATCCAAGGCCTATGGTCCCAAGACCAGCTGAATCTACACATAAATCTAAAGGAGATGCTGGCAGTGAAGCATGCAATACAGGCATTCAAATCATTCCTCCAGCAAGGACACCTGCTGATAAGGACGGACAATACCACAGTCATGTGGTACATCAACAAACAGGGAGGCACGCATTCCTACCCTTTATGCCGGATGGCAATGGAACTGTGGAACCTAGGCCTGAATCTCAATATTCAACTGCAGGCCAGATTCGTACCAGGAAAAGAGAATTCACTAGCAGACAGCTTAAGCAGGACTACCACGGATGCTCACGAATGGATGCTGCATCCAGATATCTTCAAAACCATAACAAAGAAATGGGGAATGCCAGAAATAGACCTGTTCGCCTCCCCACTCAACCACCAACTGAAGAAATTCTGCTCAAGAGAATACCACCCACTTGCCTGGAGGGTGGACTCCCTTTATTTCAGCTGGAAGGCCCTGACAGTTTATGCCTTTCCATCTCTCCCATTGATGTACAAAGTTCTACTGAAGATCAGGGAGGAACAGCCAAAGGTAATTCTGATAGCTCCAGACTGACCAAGGCAACATTGGTACCCGCTACTGAGAAGCATGTCTCGGACGAATCCATGGCCTCTACCTCTATGGCCTTTACTTCTAACACAGAACAACTACAAGACCCTGCATCCAAACGCTGCAGCTAACTGCCTGGAAAATTGCATAAAACAAAACCAACCTGTTTTATCTCAGAGGGTCAAGGACATTATCCTGGAGGCTCGCAGACCCTCCACAAGGAAAACATACTCAGCCAAATGGAAGAGATTCCTCATTTGGAGTGCATCAAAGGGAACAGATGTCATGCTTGCAAACCTAGCACACATCCTAGAATACTTAGCAGAGCTGTTCCACAATGGCCTGTCCTATTCTTCCATTAAGATTCATGCTTCAGCAATTTCAGCAGAGTACAACATGGATCCTCCTATCTTCTCTCAACCTCTCCTCAGACAATTTCTAAGAGGGATCAAAAATGTAAAACCTCCAAGGAAACCACCTCTACCTGCATGGGATCTCAATTTTGTGCTGGAAAAATTAACACTTCCCCCTTTTGAACCAGCTGCATCAGCAGACTTACAGTTCTTATCTTGGAAAACTGCCTTCCTTCTAGCAATCACTTCAGCAAGAAGGGTATCCGAGTTACAGGCATTAATGGCAGTACAGCCTTTCCTTATCTTTCACCAGGATAGAGTGTCTCTGAGAACCAATCCTACTTTCATGCCAAAGGTGGTATCCAGGGTATCCTTGAACCAAGCTATTCATTTACCTACGTTCTTCCCTAACCCACAGAACAGGGGGGAAAAGCTACTACACACCTTGGATGTACATAGACAACTGCGCTACTATCTGGACAGAACTAAGACCAGCAGAAAAACTGACCAGCTTCTGGTAGCATATGCAACAGGAGTGCAAGGAAAAGCAATTTCCAATCAGACAATTTCAAAATGGATAGGAAATTGCATTCGATTCTGTTACTCTTCATGGAAAGACAACTCCTGAAAATATCAGGCCTCACTCCACAAGGGCTACAGCCACCACTACAGCTTTCCTACGAGGAGTGGCTACCAAAGACATTTTAGAAGATGCTACTTGGAGCTCCGTGCATACATTTGCCAAGCATTACAATCTTCCTTTATACTCCGGATCCCGAGCAGGCTTTGCAACTGCAGTTTTACAAGGGATCTTAACTACACCATCTTTATCTTAGTGCCTCCTCCCCCAGTTTGGCTATGGTATTCTACCCATATGTTATGACTGCAGATGCATCCTTGAAGGACATAGTACAGATGTTCTTCATCTCACATTGCTGCAGTCATAACCTGTGGGTAGTCCGCTGTCCTCGGTCGGCCCGAATACCAAAGTATTAGGCTGGCGTCGGTCATGGGCGCTCAGATCTGACGTCAGTGCGTCCCGGTATTAAAGCGCATGACCGACGTCATATCCTCAGTCTTTTTTGCCGCATGGTCCGAAGCAGAAGCAGCGTTTGCAAGTGCCATTCGGCGTTCTGAAATTTTCGTATTTCGAGTTTCAGACCGAAACCAAGTTGGGCTAAGTACCCCGCTGGGGAATATTTTTGTTTTTTCTTGCCTCAATTAATTCCGGATGTCAGAAAAAGTGAATAATTGTATTTCTTGTGGGAAACAAATACCGCATAGGGATTACCACTCTCTTTGTATTCCTTGTTTGGGGCCTGAGCACGACGTAGTCGGGTGTCGCTTTTGTGCTAGGTTTAATAAGCGCACCATTAAACGTAGGTTAGATTGCGCTAGGCTTGTCTTTGAGAAGCGGTGTAATTACAATATGCCGTCGGATCCTCCGATGCCCGCTTCTGCTAAGAAGCGCAAGGATAAGTCGTTATGGTCCAAGCAGGATGAGTCGTCCGTTCCGGACGCCGGTTCTTTAGAAACTACGCTGGAATCTGTAGATCCAGCCGAGGTTTCAGCTGAGTCTCAGGGGGAGACATTAATTTTGCAAGATGTGGCCTCACAGGAGTCAGGTCAGGCTGAAGGGGCCTCTCAGGTTGCTGTACTCCCTTCTTTGCCTAAGGTGGTTAGGCCTTCTCCTTCAGTCTCTAAGGTACCTTCTAAGGGCAGGCCTGGTTTGCCCTCCTCAGGTGTCAGTCCTAGTTCTGCAGGCTCTGTGCCTAAGAAACACATGCTTAAAATGGCAGAAGATTTAATTTCCTTAATCAGGGGTTCTATGCCCCCTCCAGATAAGAGGCCTAGGGTGGAGCCAGAAGTGGAAAGTTTGGAACAGGCTTCAGATTACTCAGAGTCTTCGGCTGAAGACACTCAGAATTTTCCTCCTTATTCAGATTCGGACGCAGAGGATTCCAGTCCTTCTGCTTCTCCTCCAGAGGATTTTTCCTTCTCAGAAACCTTGCATTCTATGAGGGAGCATTTTAAATGGGAAGGTCAGGATTTCTCGGATTCGAAAGAGGCTTAGGGAATTTTTGTTTTGCCTCAACATCGGCCCTTAGCTATACCTCCTGTTTTGGATGTTGTTCAGGATGTTTTCTCTGAGGCTTCCCTTAATCCAGACTCTTTGCCTCCTGCCAGTTAAACCTGATAGGTATTACAGGGTGCCTGAGGCTCATAAATATCTGTATAAGAGCCCAAGGGCTGACCCAGAAACTATTAGTCAGGGACCTAAGGGTGTCAGGGCTTCTGTTGTAAAGAATCCAGTTCCTATGGATAAAGAATCTAGAGCTTTGGATAGGTGGGGTAAAAAGTGTACACCTCTTCCACTCTAGCAATGAGGGCTTTGAATTGCCAGTTTCATATGTTAAAGTACCAGAATTTTCTCCTTACTCAATTAAAATCTAAGGTAGATGCTTTAGCAGAGGGCATAGAGTGTAAGGAATTACAGGAGTTGGTTCATGCCTCTGATCAGGTGGGTAAGCATTCCTTGCAGTGTGGTTTCGATGCTTTACAGGCTTCTTCCAGGGTGGCTGCCACTGGATCAGTTATTCGCAGGCACGCCTGGCTTAAGGATCAGAGTTTGTCAGAGCATGTTAAAGCTAGAATTTTGGATGCTCCTTTACAGTCTGAAGTTTTGTTTGGTCCTCCTGTGGAGTCTGTCTTAAAGAAAATGGAAGACAAGGCTAAGTCTATGCAGACTGTTAAAGATTTTTGCAGGTGCAGCCCTAAGTTTAGCAGAAATTGGCCTACTAAGGGATGGGCTTACCCTTCTTCTGATTTACAGTCTAGGGGCAGATCTAGGCGTGGTAGGGGCAGAGCTCAGGGTTCTTTCAGGCCTAGAACGTGGAGTTCCCCTGCACCATCTACAAGTGAGGGCAGGGGCCAGTCCTTTCGTAAACAGGCCCAAAGACCTGCATCTTCAGCTGCCAGATCCCTCCTGTCTGGCAGCTCCTTTGGGAGGAAAGTTAGCACTTTTCAAGCAAAACTGGCTTTTAGTCACCCAGGACAAATGGGTACTGGACATTATAAACCGAGGCTACAAGTTTTATTTCCACACATTGCCTCCTTTCAAAGGCATGCCAGACGTTCCTCCTCAGCAAAGAGTAGAGGCTCACAAACAGATTTCTTTACTTCTTCAAATGGGGCTATACAGCAGGTCCCTATGTCAGAAGTGGGCCTAGGATTTTATTCTCGCCTGTTTCTTGTACCAAAGAAAGGAAACACTTGGAGACCAATTTTGGATTTATCTATCCTCAACACATACCTGGACATCCCAAAATTCAAAATGTTGACGTTGCAACAACTTCTGCCTCTGTTGGGCAAAGACCACTGGATGGTAACTCTGGATCTCAAAGAGGCTTATCTTCATGTTTCTATCAGACCCAGTTGCAGGAGATTCCTGCGTTTTCTGGCTGGGACTTTACATTATCAGTTCTCTGCATTGCCCTTTGGCTTATCTACTGCGCCCACGGTGTTCACAAAGGTTCTGGCCCCGGTGATAGCCTTCTTAAGGTTAAGAGGAATACAAATTTATCCTTATTTGGACGATTGCCTGATTCTTGCTCAAGACGAAAACAAGCTTCTTCACCATCTACAGTATGTTATGGCAGTGTTAAGGTGCCTAGGGTATTCTGTGAATGAAACAAAGTCCAGTCTAGTACCCTCTCAAGAAATGTGCTTTCTGGGTGTGAGACTGAATACAGCTTCCCAAATGGCTTTTTTGACCCCGGACAAGCAAAGAAAGCTTACACTTTACTTCCAGCAATTGTCTCTACGGTCCAGGCTGACTGCAAGGACAGTCCTTCAAGCCTTGGGGTTCATGGCATCTTGTATTCTGGTGCTTCCCAATGCCAAACTGCATATGAGGAAGCTACAATGGTATCTCAAAAATGTATGGACACAACACTGCCACGATCTGGACACTGTCATTCAAATAATACCTTGCATTCAAAAGGAATTTTTGTGGTGGGCTCAGGAATGTCACCTAAACAAGGGACTCTCTGTGACCCGACCAGAGGCGAGTCAGATCTTAATGACAGATGCCTCGGACAAGGCTTGGGGAGCACACCTCGATGGAAAGTGGGTTCAAGACATGTGGCCTGCCAGACTTCAACATTTACATATCAACTTGAAGGAGATGTTAGCAGTCCAATTTGCATTGATGGCTTTCAAGGATTTACTTCACCCGGGACAAGTGTTGATTCAAACAGACAACACAACTGTCATGTGGTACATCAACAAGCAAGGGGGAACCCATTCGTACACTCTTTGCAGACAAGCTATGATTCTGTGGGAGACTGCTCTCAGTATGCACCTCACTCTTCAGGCAAGGTTTCTGCCAGGAGCACAGAACTCCTTAGCAGATGTTTTGAGCAGACAGATGGTGGATCCCCACGAGTGGAAGTTGGATCCTCATGTATTTCGACAGTTGACAGTGATATGGGGGACTCCAGACATAGATCTGTTCGCTTCTCCACTAAATTTCCAGTTGCCAAAGTTTTGCACATAGATGTTTCATCCCACAGCTTGGAAAGTGGATGCTCTATCATTCAGTTGGAGCAATCTTCACGTCTATGCCTTTCCTCCTCTGCCTCTCCTTCCCAAGGTGCTCTTGAAGGTCAGACAAGACATGCCCTCCATGATTCTAATAGCTCCAGATTGGCCTCGACAGCACTGGTACCCTCTGCTGAGGAGTTTAGTACAGGAGCCTCCTTGGCCTTTGCCTTCAATTCCACACCTTTTGTCCCAGGCGGGCAATCATTTCCTCAATGTCAGGATTCAGTCCCTGCATCTAACAGCCTGGCATATTCTGTTCTAGAACCTGGAGGGTCGAAGCTTCCTCAACAAGTTTTGAATGTTATTTTGGAGGCCAGAAGGCCTAGTACAAGGAAAGTTTATGCTGATAAATGGAGGAGATTTTTTATTTGGAGCACAGCAAAGAGTTTTGATGTTTCCAGGCCTAATTTGAGTGTTTCTCTTCAATATCTTACAGAATTATTAGACAAAGGTTTGTCTTTCTCCTCTGTAAAAGTTCAAGCTGCAGCCATTTCTGCTCACTATGACTGTGACCCACCATTATTCTCTCGTCCTTTGTTTAAACAATTCCTTAGAGGGGCAAAGAACATAAGACCCCCACGTAGAGCTCCTACTCCTTCCTGGGATCTCAATTTTGTGTTGGAAAAACTTACTTTACCTCCTTTTGAACCTGCAGCTACGTCTGAGTTAAAGTTCTTGTCTTGGAAGACTGCTTTTTTGTTGGCCATTACGTCTGCTAGAAGGGTTTCTGAATTACAGGCTCTAATGGCAGTTGAGCCCTTCCTGATTTTTCATAAGGATAGGGTATCCCTACGTACTAACCCTACTTTTATGCCTAAAGTGGTTTCAAATGTGGCCCTGAACCAATCTATTCATTTGCCTACTTTTTATGCTGATCCCCAAAATAAAGGGGAGAAAATTTTGCACACTTTGGATATTCACAGGCAGTTGCGTTATTATTTGAGCAGGACTAAAAGTTTCAGACAGTCTCAACAGTTATTTGTTTCTTTTGCTTTGAGCTCTCAGGGGAAACCTATTTCTAAACAAACTATTTCTAAGTGGATTGGTCATTGTATTGCCTTTTGTTATTCTCATCATGGTAAGGAGATTCCGGCTGGAATCAGACCTCATTCCACTAGGGCTACTGCCACTTCTACTGCTTTTTTGAGGGGAGTAGCTACCAAAGATATTTTGGAAGCAGCTACTTGGAGTTCAGTGCACACTTTTTCTAAACATTACCATGTCCCTCTTTATTCCAAATCTAGGGCTGGGTTTGCCACTGCAGTCTTGCAGGGCTTATTAGCAGCCCCCAATGCTTTATGATTTGGCCAACCTCCCTTTACTTTTGCTTTGGGATTCTACCCACAGGTTATGACTGCAGCAATGTGAGATGAAGAACATAGTACAGTTTTGTACCTACCATAAATGTAGATGTTCGAAGATCCACATTGCTGCAGTCTAATTTACCCTCCCTCCTTCCCCTCTGTAGTTTGGAGTGTTTGTTTGTTTAGGTTGTAGATATTGTTTGTACATGGGTTTTGGAGGTTTTTCTATTTTAGGCTGTGGCCTTTCTTTTGGGCCTTCTGACATCTGGGGCAAGAAAAGACTGAGGATATGACGTCGGTCATGCGCTTTAATACCGGGACGCACTGACGTCAGATCTGAGCGCCCATGACCGACGCCAGCCTAATACTTTGGTATTCGGGCTGACCGAGGACAGCGGACTACCCACAGGTTATGACTGCAGCAATGTGGATCTTCGAACATCTACATTTATGGTAGGTACAAAACTGTACTTTTTGTACCTACCATAAATGTAGATGTCCGATAGGTATGTATCTGCAGTTAGGATTACCCACCCTCCTTCCCATCTGTGGTATTCCTAGGGTGCTTATCCCTCTTTCAGCTAGCTGGGGGAATCTATTATGGTGTATTTGTTTGTATGTATTTATGTATATATGTGTTGGTTGCTACTGTTTGGAATTTTCAACATTTATCCAAATTTAGCCTTCCTAGAGGGCACCTGGCATCTGGGGCAAGAAACACTGAGGAAAATGGCATCGGCTGATGCCTTTATACCCCAGGAGCTATGACGTCGGGTGAAGTGCGACATCAGCCGAGGCCAGACCCAGACTTTGGAATCCGGCCGACCGAGGGCTGCCTGAGGCAGGACAACCCATATGTTATGACTGCAGATGCATACCTATCGGACATCTACATTTATGGTAGGTGCAAAACTGTACTTTCTGTTTGGTGAAATAAATGGTCTCCTTCACTTTGGATGGTGTTGCCTCTTGAGTTCTTTTGAACATTACTATTTTACTCCAGGTTTAAAAAAAAACTTTTGAACCTTTAGCTACTACAGAATCTTAATTATTTTCCTAGAAAACTCTTTTCTTGGTGGCAATAACTTTGGCAATGAGAATTTCATGCAAACCACCATAGCTGGTCTTTTGCAAAGACAGAGTTTTTTCTGAATGAATCCTGGCTTCCTTCCCAGAGTTGCTTCTGAGTCTGTCTTTAATAAGGTTACTAGTCTCCTGGTGTTCTCCTCAGCTTCTCATACAAGGGTTAATATCAATAACATTTGATAGGTGTTCATCGTCAAATAAATTTCTCTTTAGATTGTACCAAAGACTTCAGAAAATATGGCAAACTTTTTCTGTCCTTTTCTAAAGCTAAACTAAGAACCATTGTCTCCAAAGTGACACTGTCCAACTGGTTGTCTGATAGAATTGACTTTCTCTGTAGAGCCAAGGGACTGTCACTGCCTAACAATCCTAAGGCGTATCCAATTAGGGCACCAGCACTTCTACAGCTTTTTTCTCTAGAGTCCCTACTGATGATATCTGTGCTGTGGCTACTTGGTGTACAGTGCACATATTTATTATTATAAGCTGGACCTGCAGTCTAAATGTAGGACTTTGTCTCCACCATGATCCAGAACATCCTTCCAGAGTCCTCCCAGTGTTGTAGTAGCTGAGGACTATTTCCCAGTAGTTCAAATGGGTTTAAAATACAACATTGGATACAAAAGTTACATCCTTACCATAGTGCTAGATCCATGTTTTCTTCTGTCTGTCTTGACCTGCCCTGTCTCGCGCCTTCTTTTTGAGAAAGGTGATCTGATAAAGTACATTCGGTGGACGAAAGCACTTATCATAAATAAAAGCTGAATTATTCTGGTGCCAAAGCCTGCTCAAGTTTATTTCTTCAAAACGTTTGTAGAAGAGGGATTAACATCTGAGTTTTGGACCGTTTATTACTGTTGCATATAATTTGAAGTTTGAGTTTTTGCTTTTCATTTTTCTCAGACTACAAGGAAGTGTAGGCAGTATGCTATTTCCACACTGGTGACAGCTATGTCCTTGCATGTCTGCTGTAGTCAGTATTAGTTATAACAGATGTATTCTTAGTACATCTGTTGTTATATGAGAAGACCCTCCCAAATGGGTCATGAATACTATCTCCCTTTGAGATTTCAGCTTTGGCTGTTGGAGCAACTTGTAAGTAATGTACAGTAAGTATATGTGTGTATATTACTTGTAAGCAATGTCGGAGACAAATCTGATTGTTTCTTGATTTACCTCAAAGTACTTACTGGTGGCTTGGAGTAAGCCACTTGGCTCTGAAGACAAACACACTTATGTTTCTGGACTTTAGCATCATGTGAATCTCTGCACAGGGTGTGCTTCCTTGAGCATGGGATCTTCCAGAAAAATGACTGAATTCTGATTCACAGAATGGGTAAACCCAGCTAAGAACCTATCATGCAGGGTTTTAGCATGGTGCTTTTGTCGATCAGATGGTATGGTAAGAATGTTTCTGTTATTTCCATTGAGAAGAAAGGGAAACAGACATTCCTTTCTGAGGTCACTGCAGTAGAGATTATTGATTTTTAATGTTGTAAGATCTTAGAGTTAACTGTACTATAAAGTGGTGGGTTTGTTGGAAGGTTATAGTCCCTTATGCCAGAGGAGTAGTCTTACCTGCCCACATTAATATTTAAGTTTTTTAAATCCTTTGGTATTATATATGAAATGGCAAATTGCTATGTAAGTGGTTAAAATATTATATATCTAAGAAGTGGTATTCCTTAAAAGATATGTGTTGATCAGAACTTACTGACATAATATTTAAATACCATAACACTTTTAAAACCTCCCTTTCTTTTGTTTCCAAATCACGCATTTCACCAGAAGTGTGGAATACAATCCTAAACATGCTAATTTAAGCTATACCAGCTGCTTTCTTTTCTTTTTTACTAACAAATATATATATTCATTTTCAACTTAATTTCTAGTAGTGCATTATATTATCCAATTTTTCTATGTGAGAGTATTTTGCATTAACTTTTCATTTTTCAGCTGTGTCTTTAGGGACCATTTGTAAATAGATATTGTAAATAGTTTGAGGTCACTCAAAATGCTATTACTATTTTATCATTCAGCTATGTTCTTCAACAGTTATTCTGTTTTAATGCATAATCTGTTAGAAAATTTCAGTCAAATTGTTGTAAAAATGTTTCATTTTTTTTCTAGTGCTTTCTGATTGTCAGAATTAACCTGTACAGAATTAGGTGGCTGACAGGAACGTCTCATGTGGTAGTATTGTATGGAATAGGATTTTGATATTTACCAGTTAAAAGGGCATCCCCAGGGGTTTGTATTGGGACCCTCACTGTTTATAGTTTTTTTTTCAATTATTTCACAGGATAAACACTGTTGGCTTAGTAAATATGCCAACTACTGTAAAGTAGGATTTCTTATTTCTAATGAAAATTATATTTTCATATTAATAGATACAAATAAGAAGTAGGAATTTGGGCTGACTGTAGATCTTAAGTAACAACAAAAATTTATGTTACATATTTTGGGAAACGTAGAGTTATAAAATCAATTTCCTTGTCTTCACTGATATTTAAAAAAAAGTTGAAATATTCAAAAATTGTGGACCAGATTCCAAAAGAGTTGCTCTTAGTGTAAGTTTGCACCGATTCTGAATTGTTGTCAGTGTAAGTGACTTACTTTGGTGGCCTATCTACAGACAGACTTATACTGGGGCCAGATTCCAAAAGACCTGCTTTCAGTGCAAGTAGTCACTTACACTGGGAGCATGTCTTTTGAAAATGGGTCCTTTGTCATTTTAATTTATGGAAACCTTTCTTTTGGAAAACATGCAGACTAATTACATTGTCAAGCTATGAACCAACTAGGGCTTATGATTAAAATTATCTACCAGATGTATTAAATATCTGACACATTTGTACAAGGCTTATATATGGCCATGTCCGGTTCGATTCTCAGCTAGAGCGTCTTCTGCGTGAAGACATGCGTGAATGGGCGTACCTTCATTGAAGGTTGTGCCTCAGGCCTGGCAAGCCGGCACGTAAAAATCAACTGCCAATCATTAGCGGACCGGAGTTCCGCTGTGGCGACCCCTAACCGGGAAAAGCCAAAAGACACAAACAAACAAAATAATCTTTTTTGTCTTTATAATGTGGGGCATTTTGAAAAGCATGGAATCCGTGCAAAGGAGGTTTACTAGCATAACTAGGCAAAGTAGTATAACCCTTATGTATCGTTATATGAAAGGAAAGTGTGAATGATATCAGTCTAGTTGTATACTCAAATCAAATATGTGAAATTACAGCTGAAGTCCTTTAGTGCAAGACTAAGACAAACATTTATAACTTTAAGAATACCTGAATTGTGGAATAAGCTTCCTGAATGGATTAGGCCATCAAGTACTGTAGTTATATTTAAACACAATCTTTATAACTGCATTGGTGACCTGGCATTTGGTCCTGAATTGAGGAGGTCAGTGTTCCTGTTGTGTGTGATCTGAGTGCTGTAACTGAACTTGTGTACGTATGAACTTAATGATTGTTGAGCAAATGTGCTTTGAGGCAGTTGTCTTGTATCCCGGTGTGTTTAGTCTCTTACTAGTCAAACATATGAGATTCTGTCGTCTGTAGAGAGCTTCGAAGAATTAAAAACAGTGCCATAATTCAGAAATATATATGGTAGATTTTGGTAGATATACAGCATCTCTAGCTAGATAGCTGAAGCTGAATGGATAGATGGATAGACATATAGATATAATCCAGAAGTACATGCATGCAGGCATATGAAGATACATACGTATACACAGAGAAAGAGCGCCCTATGTTAAGCATTTTGGAGAATTAGGTATGATAATTAGAATCTAGAATAAATTATCAGAATCTGCAGTTTTTGCTTTTTTCCTCTTCATATTAGATCAACAGTCAGTTCTGTCTTCTCATGCCTCCTCCCTAGCATTGCTTGCATGCATCCCATATATTCTTCCAGTCACCAGACCAGTATTTTGGTATTCAGTTTGTCTACAGGAAGGGTGTTTCATTTACAAGCTGTTTTTTCTTTAAATATATTTCCTCATATTGTCTCTGAGCTGTAACCCCTCATCTCAGATTTATCTCTATTTCCAGTGCTTATTCTGAGATATGGCAATTAGCAGAGATAATTAATGCTCTGATCTGTTACTGACTTGCATCCTGTAATCCAGGGTGTATTCCTTCCACCTTCATTTTCGCACTGGATGACTCTAAGCAAGTCAGTTAACCATACAGTGCTCCAGGGTTGGCTTTGAAGAGAGTCACTTGTGTCCAGTGTGCTTACCCTGTTAACAAAAGAATAAAAAAGTGCCCTCTCAGATTTTCTTAAAGTATATGAAAAGTTGTTGTATGCTATTCCCTACTGTTTTGGTGATATACGCATTAATAACATTTTCCCTTGTCTCTCTTTTTCTTACCATGTTATTTCTAATGTGTATTTTTTATCATTTGATGTGTCCTTCGTTGGAGGTACACATGTTGCATAACTGTCAGGATTGGCTTGTAGGCTATTGGCTACTAGGCTACATTATTTGAATGCTTCTATAGGTATGGGCAGGGACACCAATCTTCAATTTTTCCAGGAAAACTACCAGTAAATCTCACTTTTAGATACATACATACATACAAAGATGCACTAGAAAGTTAAAACAAAATCATGGTGATGACCAGAAATTACATTTGCAAATCCTCCAGTCATTCACCTAAACTCTGGCACTTCTCTACCTCACCTAAAAGAAATCTCCTATTTCCCCATTTTCAGAGCACAACTCGAAAAAACTGTATTAAAAAATCTGACTGCAAGTGCTTTTCCACTGGACACATCACCTAATTTTCCCTCACCTACATGACTTCTGCTTCTACCAACTGTCCTCACCTTGTTGCTTACCTCTCATATTTACTACTAAAATTCTTTTTTTCCTCCTTTGTTAATAATGTTTGCTCATTGTTTCAATTGCTTGTTGGACTCTATACCTTCTCTGACTAGTCTGTGTTTGTGAATTAGTCCTGTTTTATTTTTTTGTAAATTTCTTCAACCATGCTATGCCTACAAATACTCTGTTGTAATCAGTGTACTACCCTGGTAAACAAACAAACAAAACAAGTGGTTATAATTCCAGGAGTTTATCTAATGAAAATGGAATTTAATTTATTTTTGTATTTTTATATGTGTTTTGAGAACCATAAGTCACTGTCCCTATAAATAGATCACCACTACACAGTATCTTTCCCAGTTCTCTCACAAACTGCACGTGTAAAGCCCTGCTTACATGCATTAAACACTGCCTTATTCTTTAGTCATCCTTTGCTGCAGTCCTCATCTGCTGTTATTTTCTGTTTTTATTACTCAGAATTATCCTTTATATGTCTTTTTTCCATCTGCATCGAATTCTTTTGACATAATGTAACTAACTGTTTTACTCTGGCATTTAATAAATATAGTTATTGCTAATGAAGGGCAAATAAGACTTTTTCCTACAATGCACTGGTGCTTTCTTTTGTAACTAGTTTTGTTGTCATCTAACAGCTCTTAAATAGATTGATATGGATGGCTAAATAGTTCAGCCCTGGGCACTGACTGTGTTAATTACTGACTGCCAGGATTAATGATTACCCTTTATGTGATCATTATTGTTTAATTAAACAGGATCCAAAACATAAAGTCACAATAGTTTAAATCCTTCCATGCCCATCACTTGACCAGTGTTATGTTCCTTTACACAAGAACAGCACTGAAATTATGTAATTACTTGAAAGTCTTGTATTATGTTGCATTGTACAATAGTACACAACATTTATTTATACTAACCACTGATAACCCTTCATTTAAACCTTGAATTTGTGGTTGTTTATGAAGGTGAGGTGCAGATTTGTTGCCTGTATTACTTCCTTCATTATGTGTGATGTTGACTTTTACTTCTAGTAACATGCCTTATTTTATCTTATTGTCAGTTAAAGAAGCACAGATTTTAGGAGAGAATAGATCATAATTATATATTCTTACTCTATTTATTTTACTGTAGGTGATGCTGCCGACACTCTCATTGTAACAACCTGCAATCCTGTCACCATGTACTTCATGGCTGTGCCAGGAAACAGTATATACGTCATGGATCTGTATGATGTTTTCCCTCGGACAGTCGGTGGTATTTGGCAACCGCTAGTCACTGTGGCACCTCTTGGAGGTCCTCTCAGTGGTCAGGTGATCTTGCATGAAGAGCAGGTATTAAAATGTTTATATTTTTAAATAGCTTTAAGACTGAATGAAAAAAACAGGAGTCAGAAACAATTTATCTGAATTACTAAGCACAGAATAAACTAATACAGAATTACTACATGGAATACATGTCGCAGTAATATAACAGATCACTTGATAAATGGAGTTCAAGCTGCAAGCCATCAGAGGTTGAAATTATATTGGTTGATAGCAGATACAACAGTTGCCTAATTGTACACAGCTGTGATTCTCCATCCCACAGATATGTCTTCTCTCTTAGGTGTCTGACCTAAAAATATGTCAAATTAGAGATAACCCTTCTTGCTCTTTCTCACAATATTTTTATTGTCAGCTTGTATACATTGTCTTACTCAGAAACCTGGATTTACTTTCTTCACAGATGTAATTATATTTCCAGAATAAGATTTTTTAGACATTTATATATCTGACATTGTATTCTTCTTCCAGTGTTGCTCCTGAGGAAAAATGCTGAATTCACTGATGGAGACTGTATTTTTTCTGCTGCAAGGGGTCTACTATCTTTACCTCTGACAAATTTTTGCATGAAGTATAATTCCATTGAGAATTAATGAAGCTATATTTTTTCACAAAACAGGTGTGTCCTGTACAACAGTTGCCAGTTTCTTTGGTTTCCCAGACAAGCAAATCCCAAGCAGAATTAGTCACAATATGTCAGATATAAGCTTATAATCTCTAGCAGCAAATAAGCTTGTTAAGTACCTCAACATTACTGTTGCTGTCCAGGTCTCTTGCCATGGATATCATAAGCAGTTTTGTCACTTATTTCACTAAACAGCTTATCATTGTCTTAGTGGTCGACTGTGGCCTCAGTAATGGTCAGTGGTATGTGATGGCTGCCCATAGAATAAATGATTTCTGCCTTAGAAGTCCTTGTTTTCCAGTCACAGGCTGAGCTGTAAATCCACAACATTATATTACTTTGTCAGATGTAAAAAGTGCTTGGCAGTTAGTGCAGAGGGCTAAAGTTCTATGCTGTTAATGAGTTGCTTCCTTGCCTGGGGTACAGGGTTTGATCCTTTCCACCTTCAACTGCCTAGTGTATGACTCTGAGTAAGTCACTTAGTGCTTCCAAGTCACCCCTTAAAGAGTCACTTTGTCAAGTTAACAAAAAGGTAAAAAAAAAAAAGAATCATCAACTTCATGTTATTCAGATCCTTGGTCATCTAACCAGTGAAGTAATACAGTATTTCAGTACATGAAAAGACAGCCCTTTGATGTATACATTTTATGACATCATGGTCAATGCTGACTTCTACTTGGACCATTTGCTGCTGAAAGAAGGAGAGGATAACAGAGCATGAAGATGAGATGATTTGTACTTTCCAGCAGATACATCCTGTCAGCTTATATGAATGGCTTGTGATGGGATGCTCCACTGTCTTCACTATAAAAGGTGGATATTTATCTATACACTGCCATATATTTAGCAGAAATATTCACAATCACAAAATTTATAGAGCAAAAGTAATATCCCCCTTTCTACAGTTCAGTATGAAAACATTCCAGTACTTTACACTTTATGAATTGTAAGGAAGGTGCCGATGCCCCACCTGTACTCTCAAGTAGTCATTTTTTATTAACAAACAAAAGAAATACTGTTGTTTTTAAAATTAAAATAAATCTTGAACCAAACAAAAAAAAAAGAAAGAAAGATTAAACATGTACACTTGACATAGTTTATATTTTCTAACTTATTTAAGATATCACAGTTAAACTGCATCATGAGCTCACATACATTAATAAAAAAAGTAAACAAGCCAAAATAACAGTTTCCATTATTGTTGTCAAGTGCTATACATGTGGGCTTCCTACTGAAATGTTGGCACTGAAAATGCTGAGTGCCAAAAAGATGAAAAAAATTAAAGACCGAATCCCTGAAGCAAATCTCGAAAATCACTCTTCTTCTCAAAAACCTTGTTTTGCGGGTGGGGCAAGCCTCCTGCATCCCTCTTGTGGGAGGTAAGCCCCCCCCCCCCCGCATACTCCCAAGCTTATATATACATTTTTGCG
The DNA here is from genome assembly GCF_019279795.1 of Protopterus annectens. Lineage (NCBI taxonomy): Eukaryota > Metazoa > Chordata > Ceratodontiformes > Protopteridae > Protopterus > Protopterus annectens. The sequence goes on along the minus strand of NC_056735.1, from coordinate 1,872,723,739 downwards.
ACATCACCAAACCTATGAGAAAAGGGAATATTCCAAGAAATGGAATCTCAAACTTAGTATATATAAGTGTTCTTCCTTTCATTTTAACATTACATCAATTTATCAATTTCTGCTTTCTTTTAAACCTCACTGCTCCTCCTGAATATTATTCTATATGTAGTTCCTACAGATTCAGTTCATTTTTGTGAAATTTGTTCCTTCCTTTTTCTAAACATCCCATCTTGTGTTCTTTTATTTCCTTTACAATATTCAAACTTCAGTTATGGCTGTTATAGATTTTGATGTCTATTTTCTAGTAATTTCTCATTTTGGCAAGCAGTAGCACTATACTTTGTAAGGTCTTAACTATGTCTAACCAATTGTATCCCGGCTTAAAAGGATAATTTTCTTAATTACTACAATTTCCCCTAACTGTTCTGTCAAAGTACTCTGTAAGGAATTTTTAAAATCTGATAGCTCCTTATATTCCCGAAAACATAATCCCATTCATCACTCTGTACCACAGCACATCCCCTACATTTGCCGTTTACCTGAGGAAAAATCCTCTGGTATCTTTTTGGGGTATAAAAGTACCTATGCAAACACTCTTGTGTAAAAATCCTAAACTTCCTGAATTTTGTTAGCTATGTGGGATAGGTACATATTTTCCATTGTTCCTTTGTAAATTGCCTTTCCATTCTCCTTTTCCAATCTTCTGTATCCTCCTCTGATTAATTTTTATAGTTACCATGTGTATTTTATGCATCCTACTAAACAATCCTTTTTAAAAACATCTTTTTTTCTAGACTCACCTAAAAACTTTATCAAAGTTTGTCATTCACTTAGCACTCTATTTTCTCTTTCGCTTCCCTGTATTGTGTTATTAATTCCTGATATTGAAGGCAGTATATAGGCCTCTGCACCACCTTATTAATACCTGCCCCTGGCAATAACACTGCACCTTACTTTTCAGAACCCTTTCTGCGACACCACTACTAATCTTGACTGCTTAGATACACATGTATGCAAAGACACGCGCACACACACACACACACACACACACACACACACACACACACACACACACACACACACACACACACACACACACACTACAAATATATCCTCACTCAATCCTCCCCTAACCCACCTACAGTTGCACAGACACTCCTAACCCTAATGCTAAAACCTTCAGAATATCTAAAGGTTTTGGCATTACTTTCTTGAACCTACACTTACCTTACCCAAAAGCATTTGGTGTTCCATTCATATGAAGTCATAAAGGTTTGAAGAAGTGGACAATCAACTACATTTCACAGTCATTCACTCAATCAATCAGCAGCCATTTCAGTGGAGTGAACGAAACCCTGTAAATATAATCAAGAATGTCCAGTGTCTGAAATTTTGTTTTAGATTTTCTTTAGTCTCTTCTCACCTACCCCTAGCTTCCATAAAACATTTCTTTTTAATAGATACATCTAAATGGCTTACCTTATCATGTCTCTATAAATACTGGTATTGTTGAACCAATTAATGTGTGGTTACATAGTTTATCAATATAGCCCTTGTTGTATCTTTGTTTATTTTATATCCTGAAAAGATTTAAAGCTGTCTCAAAATGTTCCACAACACTAATGTGTTATTTGATGGATTTATCAAGTACAAGCTAATATCATCTACAAGTTAGGCTAACTTTTCTTGATTACCATACCAGTTATATTACTGAACTTATGAATCCATTATTTTCTTACCTGATGGCTCTTAATGTAATGCTAATAACAAAGGAGAAATAGGACATCCACACTTGGTTTCTGTGCACAAACACAGCTTGTCAGTGAGAACTCTTCCACCGTAATTCTTGCTTCCTTTCTTTAATAGATGATGTGAAATTGTTCAATCTCGCCGTTTGTTCTTACACACGGGTTCGGAGCCGATCCTCGGCTCCGAGTCGGCCACATCACCAGCTCCGCATCTTCGAGAAAGCTCGAGGCACAGTGCTATCCCATGATCCTCCGTTGCTAACCCTCAGATCTAGTTTGCCGCTAGCAGCAGATCACATACTGAGAGGCTTGGGCCAGTATTTTTCATTCTATTTACTAATTTTTTCAAAGTTTGTCGTTTCAAAGTAGTGTTACAAGTAGTTTTAAAAGTAGTAGATAATAGTGTAGAGTGTGTTAGCTTATAGAGTGTGTTTCTTAGCTAAAATAGCTTTAAATAGTTAGTATTTACCTTAGTTAAGGCCTTGGGTTATTCTGTCAGGACTGACAGTAGTATTTAGATTCTTGTAGTTTCTGCCTTAACTTTTCCCCTTTGATACATATATATATATATATATATATATATATATATATATATATATATATATATATTTATATTAAGATAGTATTAATCTTTATTATACATTAGACTGTTTGTGTATTATTTTATATATATATATAGGGGTGTAGGTTAGAAGATCGACAGCTGGGATTACCGACAACGCATGAGCGGGCGCCAGATGATCGACACTCGGAAGACCGGCCTTCTGGATGAAAACTCCGATGCCAGGGATAGTGAGTTGGAAAGAAGGCTGTGTGAGTATGCGGTGGTGACGGACATTAGGGTGCGACTAAGGTAAGTGTGGATAGTGACAGTCTGTGGGGATAGGGGTGGGTTAAGTGAGTTAGGGTTAGGGCGGGTTGGGTAAGTGTGCGGTAGTGGTATTTTTTGGGTTAGGGGCGGGTTAAGTGAGTTAGGGTTAGGGCGCGGGTTATGTAAGTGTGCGGTAGTGGTATTTTTGGGTTAGGGGTGGGTTAAGTGAGTTAGGGTTAGGCGTGTTATGTAAGTGTCTTGGTAGTGGTATTTTTGGGTTAGGGGTGGGTTAAGTGAGTTAGGGTTAGGGCGCGGGTTAGCTGAGTGTGCGATAGTGACAGACCTTAGGGTAAGGGTTTGGGTTAGGGTTGGACGTAGTTGTGTGTGTGAGGTTTACTGTGGGTTTGTGAGGGTTTTGGTGTGCTTGTGTTCTGTGTGTGGTTTTTGGATAAGGGGATGTGTTTTGTTAGTTGATTGTTGTTATTGTGGTGTGTGCAGTGTGTGGGGTTTCGTGTTTGTGGACCGTCGGTTACTTGTTTGTCGGGCATGTGAGTTGTCGTGTTTCTGGTTTGTTGATAATGTGGTGTCGATGTTTTTGTTGTCGGTGAGAGTGGCTGTCGAGCTTATGACCTAGAACCATATATAGATATATATAGTGTGTTCTTATATATTTAGTGTGCTGTGCTTTTGGTGTTTTTACTAAATATAGATAGAGTTAAAATGTTTGAGAAAGCCAAATCAGGCTTGAAGAGGTGTCAGTGTGGACAAAAGATGTCCATAACTGATAAGCATTCATCCTGCGTCTACTGTCTTGGCCCTCTCCACTTGCAGGAAGACTGCTCCATATGTCATTCCTTCAGTGGGAGGGTCATGCTGGAAAGATGCAGGAAGTTGGTGGACAGAGGGTTGTTAAAACCTGAATTTCAGGAGGCCCTGGACAAGACCGAACAAGTGTCCAAGTCTTCGAAGGGGTCGAAGTCTTCAAGAGTGTCGGAGCCTAAGTCCTCGGCTCCGAGCACCTCTTTTCAGATTCGGACGCCGGCTCCAAAGACCTCGGGGTCGGGCGTCGAGTCCTTGTCTCTGATCGAGACTACCGTATTGGAGCCGGTGTCGGAGTTACCACCGCCTTCAGTCCTTCGCTTGGTGACAGCTTCGGCCCCTTCGACCCATTCTTCGAGGCCGCTTTCCGACTCCGACGTGGACCGAGTGGTACAGAAACTAATGGAGAACTTGGCTCTGTCCAAACTGATCGAAGTTTCATCCCAGTTGGTTTCGAAACTTGAGACCCTTCCCACCCCCTCGACAAATCCTCCTCCGAGACCTGTCGAGTCGTCGGAACCAGGAATCGAAGAGCCGATGAGTGTAGAGCCCTCGGTGCCGAAGCCTCCAGCAGTGCTATCGACACCGTTGACCTCGACACCCTCGGAACCAGCCGGGGGGTCTCAGAGCCTACGGTCTTTCCTAGGTTCCGGGGGGGACAGTCGAACCAAGCTTTCAGTTCCGACTCTTCCCCTCGGGGCCTCGACTCAGATCAGTTCGGATCCATCCTCAGGGTCGGAGCCCGTGGTCCTGGTTCTGGGGAGGCTACCGGCTTCTTCGGAACCGGTGGGGTCCTTGAACCGAGGCACTGGTGCCTTCGACATCATGAGGAAGGTCTTGTCTGAACAGACACAATACATCATCGACATCTTCTTCTCCTTCCCCAAAGGATCCGTGTTCTGCTTCTGTACCTTCGGTCCTTGCTAAGCGTCGAGACCCAATGCCTCAGCAAGCCCCAGAGGGCGCCCCTGCTTCCTCGGAGGCATCCCCAGAAGCCCCCTCTGAGTATGTACCAATGAAAAGATTGTGCAAGAGGAGGCACATTGATTCCCCACAGGAATCTCTAACATCTGATACTGATTTGGATGAAGCAGAAGGGTCCGCACGGTCCCCCTCTGAAGATGTCTCTTTTGCTGACATTTTAGAAATCTTGAAACAGAGGGGAGATTGGCAATCCCTTACCCCCTCTGTAGATGAATCGGTACTGCTGAAGGCATTTGGGGCTCAACCTTCTACCTCCTGGGTGACCCCACCGTTTGACGAGCTAATGGAACTCATAGCCCGTAGAGCTTGGGAATCACCTGATGCAGTGGAACCGGTCCCCCGCAGACCTAACAAATATATTACGGCCCCTCAAGACAAGAGTTACCTTACAAAAGGAGTTCCCGTGGATACTGTGGTGGTGGCGGCAGCCACTAAAAAGGAAATGTCCGAATCATTTTCCTCTGTCCATCCTCCTAATAAGGATTCTAGGACGATGGACAGGTATGGGAAGCGCGTCTTTAGTTCTGCGACTTTCTCCATGCAGTCGCTCAACTACCTTACGCATTTCACGCGTCTACAGAGAGATCTCCTTAAATAACTCTGAGATACTCCCCAGGGTAACACAGATGCTGCTATCTCCGAAAAAGTGACAGCACAGCTTAACACCCTCAATTCCATAGTGAACTCGTCCATGAGGCTTATTTCATACGCAGCCGAAGGATCGAGTAGAGCGGCAGCTTCAGCGATTGCTCTGAGGAGACAATCCTGGTTGCGCCTATGCTCCTTTGCGGAATCCTTCAAGTCTTCCTTTACAAATGCCCCCTTTGATGGTGCTTCCTTGTTTGGCCCCAAAGTAAAGGAGACTCTCACTAGGTGCGAGCAAGAAGGGAAGACCCTGTCTGCCGTAGGAGTCCATTTTTCCGCCCTGTCTAGACCATACCCCAAAGGGCATAGAGGTGGAAAAATGTGGTTCCGAAAGACTCAGGGATCCTTTCAGCCCACTCAGAGTGATGCCCCCTCCAGAGGCAGAGGAGGGGCAAGAAATGGATGACTCCGCCCAGGCGGCAGAAAGGGTCCGCAAAATCAGGGGGACAGAGAGACTTTCTCTGGGAAGCCCTTCCAGCACTCCTGAGTGCAGGCCCGGCTGTCCTACTCTGGAGGCAGTCGGGGGTCGCTTGGCTTTATACCTAGAGGCCTGGCTAAATCTCACATCAGATTCCTGGGTAAAAAGCATAGTTACCAGAGGCTACAATATTCTATTTATAAAAATTCCACCTGCCCCCAAAAAGCTCCCAGATGTTCCACCCAGTCTGCGAGACCAGGCAGTCGTAGAAATAAAAAGGCTGCTCGAAAACAGAGTCATCCAACCAGTCCCGGCGGACCAAATAGGATCTGGAACTTACTCAAGGTTCTTTTTAGTTCCAAAGAAAACAGGGGACTGGAGACCAATTTTGGACCTCAGCAGACTCAACACCTTCGTGGAGAAGGCAAAGTTACGGATGGTCACGCTACAGTTGATCCTTCCTTTCCTACAGGAGGGCGACTGGATGTGCTCTATAGATCTCAAAGACACGTACTACCATATCAAGATGACCAGAGCATCCAGAGATCATCTGCGCTTCCGGCTGGGAGACAGTCACTTCCAGTTTCATTCTCTGCCCTTTGGCCTCACCTCAGCCCCCAGGGTGTTCACCAAATGCATGGCAGTAGTAGCATCTCACTTGAGACAGATGGGATTCCGAGTGTTTCTTTACCTAGACGACTGGCTCCTCTCCGCCACCACCGAGTATCGTCTTGTGCAAGCCAGGGATTACACCATCAACCTTTGCTCCTCTCTAGGCATAACAATCAATTTTGGAAAGTCTGCATTATCGCCCTCACAGCGTATCTCATTTATAGGGGCAGATTTAGACACTTCCCTGGCTCTAATCAATCTCCCCCTATCAAGAGTATCAGCCCTCAGAAGTCAGATTTCTATCCTTCTTCAGAGCAGGAAAGTCCCTGCACAACAAATCTTAAGAGTCCTAGGAATGATGGCAGCTGCTCTTATTGTAGTCCCCCTATGCAGAATGCATATGAGGATTCTTCAGTGGATGCTCTTCGGTCAGTGGTCGTACCGACAGCTTCCACTGTCTCACCAGATCTTAATCACGAACTCCTGCAAAGGGATCTCCTTTGGTGGATGCACAGTCAGGATCTAACAACAGGCCGACCGTTTGTATTACCCAGTCCTACAGCGACTGTAACCACGGACGCTTCCCTGATAGGGTGGGGGGGGGGGGCTTTTTCAGGGAAGAACAGTCCAAGGTCAATGGTCCAACTTGGAATACAATCTGCACATCAATGTCCTAGAGCTGAGGGCAGTGTTTCTAGCGTTGCAGCACTTTCACAAGTCCTTGCCTCTGGGAACAGTGACAGTTCAGACAGACAACATGTCAGTAGTCTGGTACATAAACAAACAAGGGGGAACCAGGTCTTATCCATTGTGCAGAGAGGCCCTCAGGATTTGGAAATGGACTGTGTCCACCGGACGCTTTCTGATAGCAACGCACATCCTGGGGACATCCAACGTGATTGCAGACAGGTTGAGCAGAGCCATCCTGTTGCCCCACGAGTGGTCCCTCAAACCTCAAGTAGCGGAAATGATTTTCCGCAGATGGGGCCAGCCTTGCTGCGACCTATTTGCATCCCCATTGAATGCCAAATGCAGAAGCTATTTTGCCCTACTACCCCCTCTGGGGGGCACCCCCAGGGACGCACTGGTACACGATTGGCCCCCGGGTCTCCTTTACGCTTTTCCCCCTGTCCCGTTAATTCCCAAGTTCTTGCAGAAAGCCAAACGTCTGGAAAGGACCATAATTCTGATAACCCCATTCTGACCTCGACAAATCTGGTTTCCCTTTCTTCAAACTCATCAGGTGGAGGAACCGTGGATTCTGGACCCAGTGCCAGACCTTTTGACACACTAGTCGGGAGTTCCCCACACATCTCTCAAGTCCCTCATACTGACAGCTTGCCTGCTCCGCTTCCCATCTTAGCCAGGTCAGACTTACTGTCCCCTGCAGTTCAACAAATCATTGTATCTTCCCATAAGCCATCCATGAGGAAGCTTATACAATAGCAAATGGAAACATTTTACGTACTGGGCCTCGCAGCAGGGTATAGATCCATCAGGGGCTCCATTACACAAGATACTAGAGTTTCTTTCCACACTCTTTCAGGAAGGAGCTTCCACTTCCACGATAAGGGTACAACTTGCGGCTATATCAAATTTTCATGTTGGTCTAGGAGATAGTTCTCTCATGTCCCACAGACTTTGCAAAGCCTTTATGAAAGGTACCTTTCACCTCCATCCCCTTTTCGTGATCCAATCGCCCCGTGGAATCTTAACCTGATGTTATCACGGCTCATGTTGCCCCCATTCGAACCAGCCGCCACAACTCTTCTCAAATTTTTATCATGGAAGACACTCTTTCTGGTTGCCATCACTTCCGCTCGGAGAGTTTCAGAGTTGCAAGCTTTGTCTGTCCGGCCCCCATACATGATTTTTCACCCAGATAGAGTAACATTGCGCACCAATCCATCCTTCCTTCCAAAGATTTGTTCAGTTCAGAATATTAATCAATCTATTGAGCTACCCACCTTCTTCAAAAATCACTCTAATAAGCTGGAATACATGCTGCACAAATTGGACGTCCACAGGCAGCTGAGATTTTACTTAGACAGGACTAAGGAATACAGAAAATCAGACCAACTATTTGTATCTTATGCTGACCAAAAGAAGGGAGAAGCAGTAGCGAAAGTTATTTTATCCAAATGGCTATCGGACTGTATAAATTTCGTATATGCAGAATCGAAACAACAGCTCCTCTTTAATCCTAGAGCTCATTCTACAAGGGCAGTTGCTACTTCCTTGGCCCATGCCGCTCGCTTACCATTAGATACCATTTGTGCGGCGGCAACCTGGGCGAAACCACATACCTTTATTACCCACTACAAATTAGATAAAAACTCCAGAGACAGGGCGACGTTTGGTTCCACTGTTCTCAGGAATGTTCTCCCTTGAGCCACCCAGGATAAAGGAGCTAGGGACGCTACCCGTGTGTAAGAACAAATGGCGAGATTGAACAATTTCACATAAAGAAGTTATGTTCTTACCATAACGTTCCATGTGAATTGTTCATCTCGCCTTTGTTCTTACATTCCCCCCCCTCCATCCCCCATCCTGCGGTCTGGGAGAACGGGCACGACTTGAGGTGAGTTCAGTCTTCTCTAGATGTGGGTGTTCTTGAGCTTCCTACTGTACATCAGGTATGGCATCTTTTCTCCTCTATTTTATTACAGAGTATTAGACAGTGTGGTTGCATTTCTGTGCGCTAGGGCGCAGTAACTAGTGGGGTTCTTCGAGTGTTAGAAAACTAGATCTGAGGGTTAGCACCGGAGGATCATGGGATAGCACTGTGCCTCGAGCTTTCTCCAAGATGCAGAGCTGGTGATGTGGCCGACTCGGAGCCAAGGATCGGCTCCGAACCCGTGTGTAAGAACAAAGGCGAGATGAACAATTCACATGGAACGTTATGGTAAGAACATACCTTCTTTTTGTTGTATCTTTCGGCTTTTCCCGGATAGGGGTCGCCACAGTGGAAATCTGGTCCGCTAATGATTGGCAGTAGATTTTTACATACCGACTTGCCAGGCCTGATGCACAACCTTCAACGAAGGTACGCCCATTCACGCATGTCTCCACACAGAAGACGCTTTAGCTGAGAATCGAACAGGACAATGTCTTACTGTGAGGCGACAATGCTACCGTAGCACCACCACCGCAGCATCTTCCTTATTAAACCTGTTATTCTGTCAGGGAACACAAATAATGCTATTGCTTTACTCAACATTCCATCTGATTCTATTTAATGTTTTTTCATCATCAAGACTTACCAACAATAGTGGCAGTTTCTTATATTCTGCACCATCATTATTCTGTTAATGCTTACAAATGTTTGCCTCTGATTCACAAAACCACAAGGATACATATCTGTTAACTTTGGTAACACCTCTGCCATTCTCTTATCTAGGATTGATATAAACACTGTATAATTATTGTGTAAAATTAAAATGGGTCTAAGGTAGATCTGAAGAGTCTTTATCATATTTGGGTAATGCAGCCACCATAGCTTTCTCCCAAGATGCCTGTACTCCCTCTTTTTAAAATAGCCTACTCTTCTTTGTGTCAGATTTACACAGGAGTACCATCTTTTCCCAGAGACTTCCCTTTTGATTTATTATGCATCACCATTTTTATTTAATTTCTTCCCATCTTAACTATTCGTTATTGAGCCTCATCATCTTGTAACCTCAGTATAACTAAATATTCCATAAATATTTCCATTTGTACCTACTCTTGGTTTACCCATTCCTCTGCTTTACGTAAGTGATCATAAAGTTTCTGAATATATAGGGTCTCTTTTTCTTGCCATAGGATCCTTATGTTTGGCTACTACTACTATTTCTACTTTCTTTTACCCTAATCTTTGTGCTAAAATTTTGCACTCTAGAGTTATCAATATTTTCTAAAAATATCTTTCTAAAATCATACATGTTTACCAAATGCTCCCATGTTTTCCCTTTAGCACTCAGCAGTTGTTTATCTTCTTCTATGGAATTCTCATTCTTCTCCAGTAATTTAACCTTTGTCATCCACTTTAAATAATCTCCATTAGTTCTTTCCCATATTCCTTTGTCTCATATTTCTAACATGTTTTTTTTACTCCATTGTCATTTGATCCCACTTACTAGTTATTACTTCTGAAATAATTTCTGATTTTCATTAACTCTTAAATCTTATCCACTTCCCATTTCTTAAATTCTTCTTTTTTAACAGATAACTAGGGAATAGCCAGTGTCTCATTTTTGCATCATGACCCTGCATCTTTATCTTAGTTTTTATTGGTGCATGATCTGATGCATTTATTGGGTGGATTCAGAGCATTCAGTTTTATACACATGCTCAGGTGAAATATAATCTCTATTCAACCTAGCCCGGTTATTGTGTCTTGTGGAGTAATTAATACCTTATGTCTGAGTTACTGCTACTGAATTCATGTCTCCTGTACCAAATATTCACCTGTTCTTCAGAAATCTACCCTATTTTGTTATATTTTACCTTTTAGTTTCTACTGTTATGTTCTGGCTATTGCAAATTAGGTTTCATGCCTTGCCCATAAATAATACTAACTGCTGAAAGTTTACTATTTCTCCTTAAATCCTCCTAAGCTCTATAAATGTAGTTTTAGATGGAATATAAATACATGCCAGTGTAGTCTCTTTCCTATACATATAACCCTTTACTACTATAACTCTACTACTACTACTACTACTGGCATTTTCCTCATTTTATAGCACTAGTGGAGCCCCTCTCATAGTCAATATTATTACCCCCTTCTTCTCTTCTCTGTCCCTGATGTTCTGTTGATTGTCCACCCTGAAATCCTTTCTTTGTCAAATTCAGATTCCCATTTTTGTCCAGACATGCCTCCTGTATTACACTGCTAAACATAATGCAATACATTTTGTTTTTTGTGTGCACCAGTAAAACCATTTACATTCCATATTAATATTGACAAAGCAGGCATTCTGATAAAAAAACTACTGTTGGCATGTTATATAGTTTCCATCTTGTAGCTTGCATGCATACACTAATGATCATCAGACTGATTTGTGCAGCTGCTATTTCTCATCTCTGTAAGACCTCAAGTTGAGTTTGCTTGGGTTTTTCCTTTGATAAAAATACTTAAGTAATAAAAAGTAAAATAATTCTCAAAACAATCCCTTTTTAACCACAATAAGCAGACAAAAGTGTATTTGATTTCAAGAAAGGAAGTTTACACATCCAAAAACACTTGCCCTTCCACCTCTACCTTCACTGTACTCCACCCTAATTTCCTTAAGAAAGCAACTGACAAAATAGCCACCCTTCTTAACTTATATTTGTAACTTCTTGCAACAATAATTGTTCCACAGCCCTGAAACATGCCATCATTATACATCCTCTTATGGTACTCCAGCCAGAACTTTAAAAATATTATTGACTTATCTCCACTCTTTGCCCATTTGCAAAAGTATTTGAAAAAGTTATTTAAAAACAGATGTTTAAATACTTTAATAGCTATGGGCTTCTAGCTAACACACACCATGACATAAAATATGGTTTTAGTGCAGTCACTGCTGTACTGTCAGCATCTGACAGTATCAATAGCTATCTAGATGATGGTCCCCCTACAGCCAGTATTTTTGTGGACATGACCTATGCCTTTGAAAATACTGACCACAAAATTCTGCTTTCTAACATATCAAAATTCAACTTGGGAAAAAAGTGTCATTACGTAGTTCCATAGCTGCCTTGAGATCAAGACCTTTAACATTTACTCCAACAACCAGCTGTCTACTAATGGACAGTAAAACAGGTATCCCCTTTGTTCTAGGCCCATTACTATTTTCTTTATTCATTAATGATATTACAGATGACTTACCCGAACTTACCTTACCATGTATGCAGATGATATTTGATTACTCCAGGCAAACACAGTCCTGCAACTACAGCTCCAGCAATCCTTCTCTGATCTTTACCAATGGTCTGAACAAAATAAACTTCAAATTAACCTCCCCTAAAAAGTTATTCTTTTTTCTTCCCCCTCACAGAGCCTTTTGATATCCTGCCTTTGCTGTCTCAGACAATAATAACATTATTTCTTTTGTAACCAAGTACAGATACTAAGGCCTAACCCATGACTCTGCATTAAGCTTTACTACCTGCACTGATAATGTCATTAATAAAGTCCTTTTACAGCTAAAACTATGCTATATGATATCACATCTGCTATTACCTTCTGCCTGCAAAGCACTGGCCAAGAATGTCCTTCTCCCTAAACTAGAATATTGTCTTCTTGTATTCTGTTTACACTCTGCTTATAACACTCAAAGACTACAAGGCATTGAGAATAAAATTGCCAGATTTTCCCTACTTGCTGATGTCTGGGTACACAACTGCAACCCTCTAAATTATCTAAATTGGCTACCCATTATTGAAAAATCTTCTTATTTTCTGTGCCCCTTACTACATAAATTTCTAAATGATAGCTACTGCCCTTCTCTGAAATGGAAATTACTCCCTAAGGAATTCCCAGGATAACTTATTATCACTCAACTGTCCCCATTGTAAACAGTTATTGGTGAAAGAGACTTCTCAAGAACATGCACAGTATTCTGGTGCAAACCATCAGCTGAAACAAGTCATCAAGATACTCTTACCAAGTTTAAGAAGTCATTTCTGTGCACTCTTCAAGGACGTTGCTTGTACATGCTTTAGGGGATAATGGATAAACTCTTTAAAAGGCTTACAATTCTTGAAATGCTGAAAAAAGTTACAACTGTTTTGATTTATCATTTACCTCATATTAGTCCTGTGCTCTCCTATTAGTCTCTAAGCCTATTTGTGTAAATCTCTGTTTTACTCATTTTCAGTTGAATTTTATTTCCAAGGAAATTTAGTTTTAAACAATTTCATGCAGCCAAACTGTACTGCAATTCATGCAGACTGATAAAATACAATGTAAACCCGCTACTTCATTAGAAATGTGAATGAACTGTATAACAGTGTACTTCATAAAAACTGTATAGTAATGTATATGAACTTTCTAAAGTTTTTGCAACTATGTAAACTTAACACTTTATCATATTTGAGGGGTATAACTTAAGATTGCATGCATTGTTTATTGCCTCTGTGCCTGGGTTGAAGGAGAAAGGGGTCTCTGGAGAATTCCACTTACCTGAGTATCATGCAGCAAATAAATAAATAAATTATATATCAACAACTGTACCCGCAGCTATTGGCTATTCTAAAGTTAAGGTTAACCATGTTAAACTGCCTGTTGCAGCCTGTGTACCCACTTACACAGACTGTTCTCTGTTCTTATTTCTAGTTCTCTATCAGATTTGAAAAACAACTTGCCATTCAGTGAGCTTTAATTTTTAGACTGAAAAAAAAAGTACACTGGCTACCCCTAAATAAATAAACTTAATTGTGCCTGTCATATTTGATTTATTAAAGTACTAAAACTGCTGAGAACGCAACTACTTGTATAACTGTTTACTTCCCCCAGCTTAATTTTTCATTTACCTTTGGTGATCTACCTGTCAATATCCATTTAAACATTAATTATATTGCACATTGTAGATTTCACTACAAACACATTGTTTAGACTTTTCAAGACTAATTGCTTGAACCTGCAGACTTCTTTTCCACAGCGAAAAGTAGGTGCCAGTAAGAAAAATAGCAGCAAATATGAAAATATTAATACTTTCTTGCATTTGCATGATTTTTCATAATGTTCTCTTGTTTTCAAGCCTATTTGCTTACAAAAGCTTGTCTATAATATGATCAGTAACACTTTTACATTCCCACAGCCCAAGATGACAACATATTAACTTTAACTTATTTTTCCCACCATTTTTATGTTGCTGTAGTATAAAGCCTAGATACAGTGCAGCTAAAATATACTTATTTCCTTTAATATCATTGGTATATACAGCAGTCACTGATATAACTCCCTCACCTTACATTTAAAATACTTCTGACTGCATAGTATACATAACTACTTTACAACATAACACACAGTTTGCATCGTGAACTATTTACAGAGATATTAATAAGCAGAAAATTTGTTTTGGTTAGTTGCCTCTTCAGTCCATTCAGTGTCCTTCTAAACATTAAAGACATAAAGTGTGGTTTGTGCTTTACAGTTCATCCACCAGTTTATCACATTCAACAGACATCAAGTCTTTTTCAGCCACTTCTTGCATAATCAAGCATAACATGTCTTTGTATTTATATTTATATATATATACATATATACAGGTCCTCTTTCCCCTTTGCTATTTGCTGTATGTTTAAAGCCATTACGGTATAATTGGTATGGTAATCAAGAAAAGCACTTTATTTGCAGATGATATTATTCTGTACTTGCTAAATCCAGAAAAGGCCATTTTGGTGCTGTGGAACATTTTGAGACAGTTTAAAGTCTTTTTGGGATTTAAAATTAATGAAGATAAAACAAAGGCCATGTGAGTAAATTTTGTGCACACTTGATTTGGTTCAGCAACACCCATATTTATGGGGACCCAATAAAATGGATTATTTAGGTGTATAGATTAAAAGGGATTGTATTCTGACAGCTAAGCCTATGCGGAAAAAGGCAAAACACTGGAAGCTCTTGTTTATGGATGTGGATAGTAAGATACAAGCAGTGAAAATGCCTGTAGTCTCTTTGGTTTTATATACAGGTCAGGCATATTTTTGTCAACCAGAGGACAGAGATGAGGACAATAATGAGAGCTGAGGGAATTTATTTGGGAGGGGGGAAGAGGTTGAGAGTTAAGTGGGATAAAGTGATACTCCCCATAGAACTGGTTTAGGAACACCTGACTTGTTTGGATATGTTAGATCTGTACAGTTAAAGCTTATGTACATAACACAAGTGGAAGGTTATAAATCGAAGTAGAAAGGGATGATGATTATGAATATGAAGAGCAGTTCAAGAAATAAGGAGAGAACTGGATTTTTAATCCAGGTCCTTAAGGAGAGTAACAACAGTCATACAGATTATTATATTAATGAGGTTGTTGTAGAAAGTATTCTAAGAACTAAGTCAACACAGAAATGGAGATATAAGATTTTGCCAATAGAGATAACTACAACAAAGTCTAGAAGGTGTAGGATTTTTGCTTGGAAGTGTTTGCATTTGTATTTTCTACCATAGGCAGACTTCAAAGAATTCTTTATCACACAGATAGTGAATGCTGGAGTTGTGATAGGAAAGATAATATTTTTGGAAATGTAGTGAGTACTCTGTCAGAAATAATGAAGAACAAATGGCTATAATAAAGAAATTATTCTTTTGAACTGACATCAAAATTTGAATTGTCTGATTATAGTAAGACCTTATTACGTTTAATGCTGTTGGCTGCCAAAAAAACAATTACTTGAAAATGGAAATCAAAATCAAAACCAACTGTAACTGAAGAATTAAATATTTGTAAAGACATAAGAGAACTGGAAGTTGGACCTTTAGAAAAAGATAGGAGCAAGTTGCATAGAAATAAATTGAATATGTGGGAAGATTATGTACAGAATAATGTTTGGGAGGAGGCTAAGGTTTAAGGGCAGGAATTGAGAAATTTATGTCATGTTGGAGTGAATGGCACTTGTTACAAAGCATATATGTAATTTATAATGCATGAAATTTTTTAATATGTTTTTTTCTTTTCTGTTGTATGCATGCTTATGTCTTAAGTGATAATATAATAAAGGTTTTTTTTTAAAAATCCAAAGTAACTTTAATTTTTCTAGTAAGCTCCTCTGTTTTTTTTTTCCTCTCATTCAAGCATTTCCCTTTGGAGCAATGGAAAGGTTTCACTGGCATAGTCTCTCTGCAGGGTTTCATATTCACACAAGTTTGATAAACAGAGTCCTTTTCAACATGCTGCTGGCTTAATCTTTGTTGGCTAAACATTTTTTTATTTCCTGCACAGCCTGTTCTGCATCCCAAAATGTCTTTATTGCTCCAGGAAAAAATATTCTGAAGGCAGCTGGAATTAATAACTTGAATTTCACACATGCCAGAATGAGCTTCTTCTCATCTACCTGGTGTACAGCAAATAATCAGTTCCCACAAACACGTAGATCTCTCCAGATTTTAATGTGTCTTTACTAAAATATGTTTTGATTACCTTCTTATGACCAGATTTGGAGCATACACACAATGTGCCTTCCCAGTTAACAAATTTTATTGTGTAACACCAGTCCAGTTGCTTATTAATAGTTTCATCAAATTAATGCAGTGTGCCCTTACCAGTTTCTTTGGTGTAGCAAAACATTTAGGATTTTCTCTGTGTGGTTTGTCTTTTAACGCTACTGTTTTTTGAAACCGCTTTTCCTTGAGAAGTGTCATGTAAAGCTAGTCATTCCTTCATTTCATTCTCTGATTTCTGCATTTTTACCAGCTTGTCTGTGTAGCTACTTAAAAATTGTTCTATTTTCCCAACATTTTCATTTTACTTTATGTATTCCTCCAGTGCCTCACTTATTTTACACAACTCTCAGACCATTTGATTTTTTTCTTTTGGATTTGCCATCTCTTGTAATAAAGCTGAAACCTGAACTGCTTTTTGCTTAACAGCTGAAAGGTTATTCCCAGCCAGAGCTTTTTCTTCTTTTTTTCTGGTTGACTTTTTTTACTTACCTAATCCAAATTTCTTCTTAGCTGGCATGCAGGCAGTCTACTTAATAGTTAAAGGAATTTACCCAACATGATACATTTTACTGACAACTTCTTCATGTTGGCACATTTTATATTTTGTATTTCTTATGCCTGAATAAGGAAGGAAATGAAAGGGGGTACCAGTTTATATGTTAATGACTCTGTCTCTACCTTAAACACATTCATTAAGATCGGTTCAGTATGTATAGCACTGTAGTGCAGTAAGATGGGTGCATGTGCTTAAGGACCAAACTTATAGGGAGTATAAGAGAAAAATAATGGGGGTGTTAAAGGTACTGTCAGATGAAAGAGATTTGTTGAGAAGTCCAGAGTCCTTAGCTAAGGTAGCACTGTAATTCTGTCTAGACATGTGTAGTGCTAGTTCTGTAGCTTGTCAGCAGCAACTAAAGTATTTCATTCCCCTTGTCATCCTTTACATTATACCCCACCCTCTTGCAGAATTGCTGGTCATTCGTGTGGTCCTTGAAAGGCTGATGCATGCTAACAACATGTTATCTTTCTTCCTGTGCTGAAAGGAAATCCTGAAGAATGTGTTTCTTGCGTATGTAAATTTATGCACCTCAGAGTGCTTAGATCTGGTATTGAGATGCTCTTGAAGCAGGCACTTAATTCTATGATTTAGCTCTTAGAGATACGTGATCATTCTATCTCCCCCCTCCTAGTTTATTGGAGGTTTATGAAGTACTAGACATCCTCCTACAATATCTGCTCAAATATGGGTATCCTTCACTGCACAGATTTTGTTTTCATTGCTAGTCTAGCCTTAGTTTCTGACACTGATATTGTGCAAAGGGTCTTCTACTCCCTTTCACCTGTCTAGCACACCATAGGACCTTTTCTATTGCTTTTCTCCCAGTCACTGTTAATGAGACTTCATTTAATGCATCCTTTTATCACTGGTACTTTGTAGAATGCCTGCCCACCCTAAGTCTTGGAAGAGTATACAGTGTAAAAACAACTTGATCCTCCTAAAGCAGATGTATTGTATGGTACCTAAGTTGGGCAAAAACATCTTTCATCCTTTGGTAGTCCAACCTGCATTGGTTCATAGTGCAGTGGTATATTTTGTAGGACTCTTCAACTGTTTAAGAGTACCCAGAATGAATGTGCTGGTCTTTGCAATGATATCTTGCACCAGCTGCCCCACTGCTGCAAGTTTCCTTCTTTGCCAAGTGTTTTTTACCATCTCTTCTGATATCCTTCACTCTAGCATTTGTCCAGTCTTTCACCTTTACCTTGGGGATCAGATGAATTGCAGATGTCTTCAGAACCCTTCAGAAATTCCATAAAGCACACTCTTAGTCTCATTCCTCTTTGTCCATGTTTAAAATTGAGCTAACAATGTTGGTTCTGCAGGTGTCACTCCAGATGTTCTGAGTCTGGTATGCTTTACTGAGATTTTTTAACATATGACAAGAGTTGCCAAGTGCTGCTAATGAGGTGGAGCTGAAATCTGTTAGGTCTGACATTGAGAACCTCATCTTTTAAGAGATTCTATCCACCATGCAGGAGATGGGTTACTGGCCTGCAAAGCTGCCTTCTTACTGAAGAGGCTTACTGAAAAGCAGCCCCAAAGGACGATGCCACATTGAAAGAAGACAGGATTGTAGACTGCTTTCTAAAGGAGTTTTACCTTCTGGCCTTATTGTGTCTCAGCAGGCTCTGTTGAAAGGAATGTCACTACTCAACCTTTTCTGGTTTGTCCTGTGGGTGCAGAATAGATGGCTTTGGATAGAATGACTACCTGCTGATGAGCGGTCAAAGGCTCTCAGATCTCAGGTAGTCACTGCGCTCACTGTAGGATACAATATAATCAGGTTCACGTATAACTTGGGAGGCATGTGAACAAGGTAAATGATGCCAGCGTGTATCCGACAACAATATGTGATTATGCTTTATTTCTTTTAATGAAAATTTGAAGAAGAGACCATAAATGTCCTTCTTTGAGAAGCCACGCCAGCTTGATCCATTTAAAGATAAAAGGTGAAATGGCAACAGTTTGAAATTCTGAGACTCATTACTATGAGAACAGCAAGACTTGATTGAAATAAATTGCAGGTTACATATGCAAAGTCTGAGATTGCTGCTCTTTGAAGTATTCATATGTTGATCTCAAGCTTGATATATATAAGTTCAGAAGGTGTGGGTGGTTTCATGGGAGCTTTCCCCAAACAACTTTTAAAGGAGAAAAGCAATATTTGACATTAACTATTCTCCTGTCTTTTCAGCCATTTTTCCCTCTTCTTTCTGGGGCTTGCTATTACAAGTTTCAATATTTCAGTAAGGAGCCAGATGAAAGAACTGAACAAGATTGGTCAGCATTTTTCTGCAACATGAGTCTACTTTCCTTGTGTCCTCTGGTTTACTCCTCAACAAGGAGGACTGGATGTGCTCCCTAAACCTTTCAGGAAGCATAACTAATTATTCCTTTAATTTATAGTAGGAACCATTCATTATTAGTTTAAAACGAGGTGTTCACAAATTGCATGACTGGGACAGCTACCCTAATTTACTTGTTATCTGTTAACTAGATAAGTAGACTAATCAAACTCATTTTTAGTGGACAGAGGGATGGTGTGCTCTCCTTGCTTGTACCATGGCTGCACTGATAGGGTCCCATGAGAAGGTGGAAGCTCATCAGGTAGTGAGGGGTGGAGTGGGAGGATATGGCAGTAGCTGGCCAAGCTGGTAATGGTGGCCCTTGTTGGCAAATGTATGGGAGACTGCACAGTGAGTTTAGATAGTTTAGATACTTGTGGGAGAGTTGGACTTGCACACTAAATTAGCAAATCAGTATCAAGAAGATCGAGACTATGCAAAGTACACAGGATTCCACACAGAGCAATATGCAGTATATGTATTTTTAATTTAAAGATTTATAGGTTCACAGATAAATATCAGGCTGTCACTCTGCAGACTGCTACAAGCCTAGCCACCAACCAGAGGTCAGAATGAAACCATGTACCTTGTACCTGTGAGATAAAGACCTTAACCTTTATGCCTCCGTCTCTCTCTCCTCAGTGGGTAAATACTAGGCAATCAGTCTGCAAACTTTTACATGCCTAGCTCATTTCCACACATTATACATTAATTACTTACAGGCCATATTTTCATTTAGCTAGATCATGACAATAGGATAAGAGTTCATTATGAAAGGGGCAGGGTCTGCAATAATCCAAATGTTAATTGAGAGAGGATCCCGCACTGTTGGACTCTAGATTCCAAGTCTGTAGGTATGTAGTGACCTCAAGATTGCTATTTAGAACAGCTATGTTTTAAACCTTTAACATATAACAGTATTGCGAAATTCAAGAGGACAGGGCTGAGACAAATATAAGATGGTATTTCTTGTGGGGTTATTTTTGTGTGCAGGAGGACTCAACAGAAAGCAAGATGTTTCATGCACAGGTAGGCATCTCATTTGCATAAATACTGTAAAGTGAGGAACACGAGGGTTAGAGAAGGAAGTAAAGTGGCAAATTCTGTAGGGATGGTGTGGTGCTTTTGGCATTAGATGGTGGAGAATGAACTCCATTATATTTTTATTATAATTTCATGGCATGCTTCTAGTTGTGATTGCCCCAACATGGGCTGATATTGACAAATAATTC